>NC_081345.1:5616121-5697591 GCF_029784015.1 Lycium ferocissimum | reverse complement strand
AAAAAATGTTAATGTTTTTTTGTTTCAAAATATATTGATAAATGTACAAGTTTATTACTTGAAACCCAGCGATATTTTGTATAATTGAAGATTTCAAAAAATTAGATAATAAGTCAAATCAAGTTTAAAAGTAATTAAGTTACAAAAAAGAACCTTAATATTATAAGTGGAATTGAAGAAATTGGAAAAATTCAATTTTGAAAAATAAAATACCAAACCTGAATGGCACAATAATATTGGTAAATGATGAAGAACATAACAGTTATGTTAAAAACATTTTAAAAATTATAATTAAAAAAAAAATATGCCGTTCAACGTAGACAAAGATGAAAAAATTAGAAAAATCATATCATTATTTCTTGGTTGAAATCAAAAATGGAAATTGCATGTATTATAACAAAAATAACACAACACGTACACTCTAATAGCAGTGTATAACTTCTACTACGATAAATTGATATCGTTTCAAAATAAAAAAAATTAGGGCTAGCGAAAGACAACTATTGTGAATCCAATATCTTTAATACTTCTATTACCTAGCATTGACAATTTCATTTTTAAGATAAAGTCAAATAAGGAAAAAAGGGTAAGAAATGAAAAGAAGAAATTCAAAGGGCGAAATTGCTCCAAAGCAAATAATAGAGGAGTAAATTTAACCTAAATGATGGGAAAGATAATTGAGTTGGAGATATTTTTCCACCTGGTGTCCACATGAAAAAATTGTTAGAACTCTTTTCCTCACTGGAGAGGAGTATTTTCGAACCTTTAGGTAACCGGGGGGGGGGGGGGTGTCTCTTTTTTCGAATAGCATAATGGATGAAAATTTCAAATCTTTTCAAATAGGTATAAGTTACACTAATCATCTAGTGGAAGTATATACTAGTTTGCCTGCTGTAAAATCTGGACTTTACCATCTGAATCAGCTGTTAAAGGTATAATTAAGCTAGAATCAACATTCAATTTGATGTTGACGCAAATAAATTTAATTTCAGTTAATCTCATCAGGAGTTGAATACACTTATAAATCGTTGAAAGGATAAACTTTCTAATTCTCTTTTGAATTTAATGCTTCCGAGTTTTGTGGTAGGAGTTGTCTGATCAAACATTTACTTTTGTGGACCTTCGGTATCAGGCTGTGTAAATTTAGCACATTTTTAATTCTTGAAGAAGTTAATGAATAGTACGGACTACGGATCGGACTATACAATTACTTTATTTCATCTTTGCCTGATTCGAATGAGCAGTACACAAGTGAAAGATGGAAGTAATTTATTGAAAGGGTACTCCCTCCAGCCTCTGGTTCATAATAATAAGTGTCTAATTAATCTTTTTATTTTGTTTCAAAGTAAGTATCACCTTGTAAAATCAAGAAAGAATTACCATTAATTTTTCAAATTTGTCCCTATTAAGTGCTAAGTGACTAAATTCTAACGTGTCAAATTAACAGTAAAACTCTTTCCGTCCCAAAATAAGTGCTGCTTTAAGAAATCAATAAATACAATACATAGTTTACTAAACAACCCCTTTCGACTATTAAATGTTTTTCTTTTTTTAGAATTGAGAACTATTAAGAACTAGTTCTTTAATATAAGGGTATAGTTGAAAAAAAAAAAATACTAATTTTTGTCTTGAATTCTTAAAGTGACACTTACTTATCTTGGATCAAATTCTTTTTCCTATAACAACAATTATTTTGGGAACAGAGGGTGTATACCAGTTTTAATTAAGGTGTGTGTCATTAGTATTTTCTTAAGGGGTGTGTCATTAGTATTTTCTTAAGGGGTGTGTCAAAGGTACTAGAAGTTTATTTTATTTTTTTAAAAAGAGCATGTATTATATTCATAGTAATCTACATTAGAATGGTGACATTTTTTGTTCCTCGTGATTCAAACGGGCTGAATTTGAATAACACTTCATATTGTTTTGTGGTTTAGATATGAACCAGATTCTAAATTTATACTACTTTTCTTGTAATTTTCGTAACATTCTGATTAAATTAAAGTGAACTAATAAAAATTAGTCAAGTTAATCTTGATAAGAGAAAAATATCAAGTAAAAGGGCACGAAGCGATCGTATTTTTATTAGCTGTTTGGACTTTAAACTCTGTTTGGCCATGGGTTTGTATACATCGCAAATATAGCATTACATGTGGCCCGGAGGAAGATAGACACGTGGCAGGCAAGGTTGAACAATGGCTTGATGATTGATTGAGTCCAGAGGACGATTTCATGCAGATCCGGAGCAAGTGTTACAAAGCAATTGATACAGGTCATTTATGAACATCAGACGTTACACAACCGATCCGAATTTTGAGGCACGGACGTTACATTTCTGCGTTTAAGCGACATTTATTGGTTATTATTGCTCGTTATCAATGTTGGTGATTACCACCTATATATACAAGGAGTTTAAGCCAGTTTACTAACAGATCTTTTACAGTATTATAGCCTAAATATTCAATTATAAGCAAAATTGTTCTTTTGTTATTCTTTTTGTTCTGAGTTTATAAAAGTTCTTCAAGGCTAGGTGTTCAACAAGAGTGATATTCACCAAAGGATTTCCTCCGAGCTCATACGACCCGGCTTATATTATTGTTTTCCTGATTATAATTATCTGTTCATTATTTATTTCTTATCCTTTATTCATATTCATAACTAATCAACTCACGTATCCTTTAAACCACTAACAAAGTCAACTGTACCTTTTTGGGGTAAACAGTTTGGCGCCCATCGTGGGGCTAAGGATAATTTTGATATTATTTTGTTTCTCTAATTACATCACTAATCATTCGTAATTCTATCCAATCAGGTAATGCGAGATTATGACAAATACTAGAAATCAAATCGATGGTGTGTTGAACAATACAAATGCACAGGAGATAGATCCGGTGACAGGAGAAGTCAGGGAAAGAAATTATGAGCACATGATTTCCCCTTAGGGATCCAAACACATAGGGAAAGATTTGACTCCCAATGCTAATAATGATGCGGAAGAAGAAGTTAGAGTCACCGAACTAGGATAGGCAAGGATCTTCGATCTACTAAAAAAGTAATAGAAGGCAATTGCTGACTTACAAATGAGGATAGGATGTGCTGATACGAATCTGATGAACCTAATTGCGGATCAGGGAGAAGGTAGTAGCAGTGGTTCCGGCAATAACGCGGCATAGGAAGTCATGTAGTATCTGAAAGCTCTGTTCAGTCGGCTAGAAAAGAATGAAAAAGAATTGAATAATTGATTGGACCAGAATGAAAAAGAGTTTAAGCATTCTTTTTTTTTTTTTTAAATTAAATTTCGCCCAATTGGGCATTTTATTCATTTTAAAAGGTCCAACAAGGTCCTATTATGTCTAAATACAGAAATAAAAGGTAAAAATAAAAATAAAACAAACAAATATGACATTTGGACAAATATTTTTTGTTGCCCTAAATTTTCGCATGCTCTTCTGTCTTTTCAATAGACTCTCTCTCTCTAGAATTCGACCGCCGCCGACTTGGAAGTGATGGTCGGAGCTTGATCTGGTCTCGAAATCGACTTCTTGTTGCCATATATCCGATCTATGTCTCAAGTGGTCGATCAAAATGCCATTGTCGATCTTCCTCATCTCTAGATAACAATTCTTCATCTTTCGATCTTCATTTCCTTCATTGTTTTGTGTTCCTTCAACTGAACTGGACCTTCTCTTTGCTTTGCATGAGCTGAATCTGGAATTTTTGAGCTTGATACTCCACCTAATCTCCATATGTTGGCTTTTGATGTAGATGAATTGTTCCAGCTCCCAATGTGGTGGTTGAACTTTGAGTTTTGCAATTTGTACCTGAAAATACCGACCAATGGTTATAGATAAACCCAGGTAACAGATTTGCCCTTTCTTTGCTTTGTTCTTGTTGCTAAATATTTCCTTGTTTGCTGAGACTCACTTTAACATGTATAGTAGCTCAAAACTCCCTTTGTTTGCACCGTGGGATGATGCTTTCAATAGATAGACTCTATGTTTCATGTTTAGTACTTGCCAAAGCTGCCAGACCTGACGATATCTCTGAAAATGCATATCAATACAAATATTGAGCGCTGTTTAATGTTTTTGCCTTATCCTTAGATAAGGAAAAGATCCTGTATCAATTGCCTGATTAGCCAATGCATATTCCCTTCCCTCAAGATATGTGTAAACTTGACCTCCGTTCCTATACTGATTTCTTTAGTTTCCTCCACCCAAGTTTTTATACTCCATGGAGGTTTCCATCCTTCAAAAAATATCTTTTGTATCATTTTTGAGTCTGTTTGTATTATTACATGATGATGCTGCTGTGCTTTACAATATTTCATTGCTTCATTGATTGCCCTTACTTCTGCATCAGTATTTGCAGTGACCCATATGTACTCTGCTTGTGCATACAGTAAATTCCCTTCTAAATTTCTTAAGCAAAAACCATAGGAACTTTTACCAGGATTGCCTCTTGATGCCCTATCTATTTACAAACTAACCACCTGATGGAGTGTAACGACCCGTTTGGTCATTACAGCCTTTTCAATACTTTTAACCTTTTCTCGAGCTTGGTTAGCTCATATTTGATTGAGGGGACCGTTGACACGCTTTTTGAGGTTTTTAGATATGATTTGGGTGACTTTGTGGGAAATTTGGGCTTAAAGTGAAAAAGAGTTGACTCAAAGTTGACTTTTAGGTAAATGGACCTTTTTCAGGAATCCGTCAATTTCGATAGGTCCGGATGGTCTTTTAGAACTTATGCGTATATTTGGTTCGGTTCCCAATGCAATCGGGTGCATTTTGGGACTTGAGTTGGAAAGTTGGTTTAGAGGTATCGGGGGTTGACTTGGTCAACGAGACATCCCTTGGAAATTTTGAGGCAACGAGTGCGTTCATAGCGTGTTTTTATGCACGTCTGTATATATGGTGTGTGTGCAGATGGCCTCGGGTGGTAGTCGGGATTTCGGGTTGAAATAGTGAAACTTGGGAATTTTGGTGCTCGCTATGGCGGCACCAGTACCTTGGAAACGGTACTGCTCCAGCGGTTACCTTGCCGCTATAGTGGCCATCTACAAATTCTGGTCGACCGCGGAAGCAGTCATGGGACCGCTGAAGCGCTGGAGGGGGCGCGGAAGCGGGTGACAGGCATTTAGATTCCTTAAATGAGTGTTAAAAGCCCTAAGTCCTTCATTCATTACCACTCCGACTTTAGAGCTTTTTGGGAGCATTCAAGGCTATTATTCATAGAAGATTATTGTGGTAAGTTCCTTCACCTTCCTTTCCATTCCATGTTACAGTATTCACCTTAGGAATCCATTAAGCATGCTAGTTTCCTTAAGAAATGGTGGATTGAAAGAGGGTTTTGTGGGTTCTCCTTTCTAGGCTATTAAATCTTGAATTATTGATTGGGTTAGCTTCATTAAACATGGAATTGATTATTAGAATCTATTATTGCATGATTCCTTCATAATTAGTGGCTAGTTTATGAAATTGGAAGTTAGGGTTCATACCCAAATTTGGGGGTTTTGCCTAGAATCCGAATTTAAGTGATTTGTTAGTTCTTCTAGCTTATAATTGATGGGAATTGATCACCTAGAACATTAATTTCATGTTGAGACCTATAGATCCTTTATTTCATCTTTTTAATTCATAAAACCCATTTCATAGGTTGGGATTTGGGTCTTGAATAGAAGTAAGGATTGATGATGTTCTTCTTGATTCTAATTTTATGCTTCAGATATGATTTCCATTATCTTGAGGCTCAAAGGAAGGGAAAGACTAAGGTTTGAATTTTGGAGACTTTGTTGTTCGGCTCTCCATGTAGGCTACGATTTACCTTATGGTCAGACTTCGATTAGCGAAGCATATGTTTAGATGATATTGTCGGAGACTGCATGTAAACTTTCGGGTATGAAGTTGGTTTGGATATTGTTTTAGGTTGTGCCTTGTTGTATGATTTGGGGGCTAGCCACCCCGTTGTGTTTTTGACTTATATTGATCTGTTTATTTATTGGCTTGTTGACAAGTTGAGACATTGGGTATTTCTGACTAGTGATATATCATGACTATGATATTGCGGTACTTTACTTGATTGATATTGAGATAAGAATTGTGATTCCATTGTGACTTATTGTGTAGCCTTATTATTGATATTACTTGTGTGCCCTGTGTGGCACTGTTGGGATTGAATTGGTTGTTGATATTACATTGCATCGTATTTATTCTCATCTCCATGATACATTGAGATTGCATGGTTATGGTACCGATGATGATAAGTGAGAGAGTGTAGCCTCCGAGGTCTTTATCGGAGAGTGTAAAAGAGAGATAAGAGTCCGTGATCCGAGGTCATTTATTGGAGCGGAATGAGTGTACATTGCCCGAGGTCTCTTGCCAGGAACGATTGAGTGCCCGAGCTCTCTTGCGGGGATCCAGAGAGTGCTCGTCACCGAGGTTGTTGCCGGGACGAGTGGCACATAGACTTTGCGGATCCTCCTTGGGTTGTGCTGCCGAGATGTGATGTTCCATTCTCGGAGTACATGTTTATGATTCATATGCATATCATTCATCATACATATATTATTGCATTGCATTGTACCTTTTGGTTTCCTGTGATATTGTTGTGATATGGTTGTGATTTACTGGTTCAGATTGGTGGTACTGAGAATTGGCACAGTGGGGTTTAGATGCTATAACATAGGGGAGGAATTGTTGTGATATGATTGTGATGTACTGGTTCGGATTGGTTATACTGAGTCTTGGTACAGTTGGGTTTAGATGCTATAACATAGGTGATGACTTGTACCGAGGATATGGATCTGTGTTTGACTTGTACCTTGTTGTTTTATGTGTTTATCTTGTTTTGTTGTCTTTATATACGTTAACTAATCTTAGTCGGTCTATGATACCTACCAGTACTTGTTGTTTGTGTTGACCTAATCTTGCCGCATTCTTTTATGAATGCAGAGTACCAGGTTGCATCCGCTTCTACCCCTCGTGGTTGATATTTGAGGATTGTTGATTTGAGTCTCTTCAGGGTGAGCATGATGACGTTCGCTGCCCGAAGACTCTTCCTATTATTATGTCTTGCTTTTCATAGGGAGACTGATTTTGAGGCATTTATGTATTATTATTCAGACTTATAGTATTTAGTTTAGATGCTCTTGTATGACCAGACCAGATACTGGGGTGGATTTCTTTTACTTTCACACTTTTTTATATTATGTTGTGAGACTTGCATTATTTTACTTTCTTCCGCTATTTTCTATTTTTGTGAATGTTGAGTTAAGGGTTCGCCTACCGAGGTGGAAAAGGTAGGTGCCCGCACGACTTAGTGGAATTGGCTCGTGACAAGTTGGCAACAGAGCCCTAAGTTATCCGGTCTATAATATAAGAGCGTGTCTAGTAGTGTCTCGTGGATCAGTACGATGGATTAGTACGATGAGCTTCGTACTTATCTGCGAGAGGCTATAGGAAATTTAGGAAACTTCACTTTCTTTCATTCTTTCATGCTACTTTATTCTAATTGGTATCTAGAACAATCGAATTGTTATCTAATTCTTATCTCTTCTCTCACACATGGTGAGGACTCGAGCCACGATACCCGAGATCAGGTGTCGGAGCCCGCAGCTGCGGCTGGCACAGGAAACAAGCGACAGTTAGATGACGCGGTCGAGCTAGAGGCCACGAGGCAGTATACTATGTCTCGTGTTTTACTTCATTTGGATGCTCAGCAGGCCGCCGTTGGTGTTACTTCTCCGGGTGGAGGATCACAGACAAGAGATGGGGCGCAAAACCCTGAGCAGAGGCAGACTCGTGCAGCGCATCCTGCAGCGGCTATAACTCCACGAATGGATGCAGTGCCGGCCCCGGGAGATGATCTTAGACCTATTGCAGGCCCTGTTATGACCTTTTCTGATCAGGAGCTGGTAGGGAGATTCAGGAAGATGGATTTGCTGAGATACGCTTGTACTTCTGGAAAGGATGCATATGAGTTTATATTGGACAAGCACGAGTTGTTGGACATGATGGAGATTATTGAGACCCAAGGGATCGATTATGTATCATACCAGTTTCGCGGAGGCGCGAAGACCTGGTGGAGGCACTTTATTTTCTTGCAGACCAGAGGGTTCTTCTCCACTTACTTGGACACAATTTTATTGGGCCTTCCTTGAGAAGTATGTGCCCCAGGCCTTGAGAGAGGCACGTAGAGATGAGTTCCTCTACTTGCAGCAGAGGGGATTGTCTGTTGATGCTTATGTGACGCGATATTTTCTTTTGGTCCGTTATTCAGCACCCCTGATTTCTACTGAGCCTGACAGGATTCGACGATTTGTTGGTGGGATCGCTATTTCTCTTCAGATCCCATGCCTTCAATTTGAGGCCATGGGTGCTTCCTTCTAGTCCATTGTGGAGTATGCTTCCTTAGCTGAGGTGGCTAAGGCCTGCGTATTTGGAAGGGTTAGTGAGAAGGGGCAGCGACAGTTTGGGGGTCATAGTGGTTCCAGCTCTAAGGGTGCCGGATAGTCTTCTAGGCAGTATCAGTTTTATTACGCCGCCCTATGCAGTCAGCATTGCAGGCTTCTTCTGTTGGGCCATCCAGGCAGAGAGCTTCTGAGAACTCATTTTCTCGACTAGCAGACAGAGTTGTTCCAGCTGGATCTTCAGTTTAGGTTCATCATACTCCACCTCCTAAGGCTTGTTTTATGACCCAGTTAGGGTTATCAGCCCCAGAGGACTCCGGTAGCTTCGGGTAGTCGAGGTGGTGCTTCTTCGAGAGGCGGTGCTCAGTCAGGCCGCGGTGGTCTACAGATTTCTAGGGGTAGGTCCCAGGTCGGTAGATGTGGATCACAGTCTGGTCGTGGTGGGACCCAGTGTTACTCATTCCCAGGTAGACCAGATGTAGAGTTCTCAGATGTTATCATTTCAGGTATCGTTTCTGTCCGACATAGAGCAACATGTGTATTATTTGATCCTGGATCCACTTATTCGTATGTGTCTTCATATCATGCTGTTTGTTGGGACTTGACTTGTGATAGCATAGCGGTACCTATTCATGTGTCTACTCCAGTCGGAGATTCTGTTGTGGTTGATCGATTCTATTGGTCGTGCTTGGTTACTTTTATGGGTTCTGACACGTGGGTAGACTTGATGATACTTGATATGGTGGATTTCGATATTATTTTGGACACGACCTGGCTTTTTCCTTATCATGCGATCTTGGACTGTCATGCCAAGACAGTCACGTTAGCCATGTCGGGCATTCCTAGACTTGAGTGGAGGGGTACTCTTAGTCCCGCTTCGAAGAAGATTATTTCCTTTCTTCAGGCGAAGAAATTAGTCAACAAGGGGTATTTAGCTTATTTGGCTCATGTGCGTGACACTACTGTTGCTTCTCCACCCCTTGAGTTCATTCCCATTGTGAGAGAGTTCGTGGAGGTATTCCCATCCGATCTGTCGGGTATGCCACCCGATCGCGATATTGACATTTGTATTGACTTGGATTCAGGTACCCGCCCTATTTATATTCTGCCATATCGGATGGCACCCGCTGAGTTGAGAGGGCTTAAGGAACAATTACAGGATTTATTGAGCAAGGGGTTCATTTGATCGAGTGTCTCCCCTAGGGGTGCTCCTATGTTGTTCTTGAAGAAGAACGATGGATCTATGAGGATGTGTATCGATTATCGCCAGCTGAACAAGGTTACTATTCGTAACAAGTGCCCTACGCCTCGTAGTGATGATTTATTTGACTAGCTTTAGGGTGCTTCAGTGTTCTCGAAGATTGACTTGTGTTCAGGCTACCACTAGCTGAAGATCATGGCTGAGGATATTTCAAAGACAACTTTTTGGACGAGATATGGGCATTATGAGTTTCTGGTGATGTCATCTGGGCTTACCAATGCCCCGACTGCATTCATGACTTTGATGAATGGCATCTTTAGGCCATTCCTTGACTCCTTTATGATTGTATTTATTGATGACATCTTGGTGTATTCCAAGAGTAGCGAGGAGCATGAGAGCCATCTTCGCACTGTACTTGGGTTGCTGAAGAAGAATAGTTTGTTTGTTAAGTTTTCGAAGTGCGAGTTTTGGTTGGAGTCAGTGGCGGTCTTGGGCCACGGTGTGTCTAAGGACGGGATCATGGTTGATCCTCAGAAGATTGAGGCTGTGAGAGATTGGGCGAGGCCCACTACTGTGACCGAGATCCGTAGTTTCGTGGGTTTGGGCAGTTACTACAGCCGATTTGTGAAGGGTTTGGCTTCCATTTCTTCGTCATTTACCAGATTGACTCTGAAGGATGTTCCCTTCCCATTTCTGGAGAGCTTTTCATGATGAGTTGGGTACCTGATTGGATCTTAGGACAACTTTCTACCCCAGACCGATGGGCAGTCTGAGCGGGCCATTCTGATGCTCGACGATATGTTGAGGGCTTGTGTTATAGACTTTGGTGGTCATTGGAATCAATACTTTCCATCGGCAGAGTTTGCGTATTACAACAGTTATCACTCCAGTATCGACATGGTGCCTTTTAAGGCTTTGTATGGTAGGAGGTGTAGATCTCCGGTTGGTTGATTTGATGCATTTGAGGTTCGACCTTGGGGTACGGACTTATTGAAAGAGTCTCTTGAGAAGGTGAGGTTCATCAGGCCAAGCTTTTGGCAGCTCAGAGTTGACATAAGATGCATGCGGAGATCGGAAGGTCCGAGATTTAGAGTTCGCCGTTGGTGATAAGATTCTATTGAAGATTTCACCCATGAAGGGTGTTATGAGATTTAGGAAGAGAGGTAAGTTGAGTCCGAGTTAGAGTGGGCCATTTGAGAACCTTGATCGTGTGGGCGATGTTGCTTATGAGTTGGCCTTGCCACCAGGCTTGGTAGGTGTTCATCCAGTTTTTCATGTGTCTATGCTGAAGAAGTATCATGCCGATGGTACTTATATTGTTTGTTGGGACTCGGTATTGCTTGATGAGAATCTGACTTACGAGGAGGAGCCTATTGCGATTTTGGATAGACAGGTTCGAAAGTTGAGGTCTAAGGAGATAGTTTATGTAAAGGTGAAATGGATGCATCGTCCTATTGAGTAGGCCACTTGAGAGACTGAGTCTGACATGCGTAGCCGATATCCTCAGTTGTTTGCCGATTCAGGTACTTTTTCGTTCTTTCCCTTCGTTACTCGAGGATGAGCGATGGTTTAATTGGTATATGATGTAACAACCCGTTTGGTCATTATAGCCTTTTTAGTACTTTTAACCTTTTCCCGAACTTGTTTATCTCACATTTGAACCGAGACGACCGTTGACAGTCTTCCCGAGGTTTTTGGGTATGATTTGGGTGACTTTGTGGGAAATTTGGGCTTAAAGCGAAAAAGAGTTGACTCGAAGTTGACTTTTAGGTAAACGGACCTTTTTCGGGAATCCGTCGATTCCAACAGGTATGGATGGTCTTTTAGAACTTATGCATATATTTGGTTCGATTCCCAAACCACTCTAGTCATTTTGGGACTTGGGTTGGGAAGTTAGTTTTAAAGTATCGGGGGTTGACTCGATCAACGAGACATCCGTTGGAAATTCCAAGGCCACGAGTGCATCGTAGCGTGTTTTTATGTATGTCTGCATATATGGTATGTGAGATGCTAGCCTCAGATAGTAGTCGGGATTTCGTGTTGAAATAGTGAAACTTGGGAATTCTGGTGTCTGGTGCCCGCTATGGCGTCACCATTGCCGCGGTGGTGTCACTAGTACTGCGGTAGCGGTACCGCTCTAGCGGTTACCCTGCTGCTATAGCGGCCATGTGCAAATTCTAGTGGACCACGGAAGCGGGACTGCTCAAGCGCTAGAAGGGGCGTGGAAGCTGGTGACGGACAGTTAGATTCATTAAATGAGTGTTAAAAGCCCTATGTCCTTCATTCATTACCACTCTAACTTTAGAGCTTTTTAGGAGCATTCAAGGCTATTATTCATAGAATATCATTGTGGTAAGTTCCTTTACCTTCCTTTCCTTTCCATGTAACATTATTCACCTTAGGAATCCATTAAGCATGCTAGTTTCCTTAAGAAATAGTTGATTAAGGGTTTTGTGGATTCTTCATTCTAGGCTATTAAATCTTGAATTATTGATTGGGTTAGCTTCATTAAGCATGGAATTGATGATTAGAATCTATTATTGCATGATTCCTTCCTAATTAGTGGCTAATTTATGGAATTAGAAGTTAGGGTTCATACCTAAATTTGGGGGTTTTGCCTAGAATCCGAATTTAAGTGATTTGTTAGTTCTTTTAGCTTATAATTGATGGAAATTGATCACCTAGAACATTAATTTCATGTTGAGACCTATAGATCCTTTATTTCATATTTTTAGTTCATAAAACCCATTCCATAGGTTGGGATTTGGGTCTTAAATAGAAGTAAGGATTGATGATGTTCTCTTTGATTATAATTTCATGATTCGGATATGATTAGACTTCCGTTATCTCGAGGCTCAAAGGAAGGGAAAGACTAAGGTTTGACTTTTGGAGACTTTGTTGTTCGACTCTCCAAGTAGGTTACGGTTTACCTTATGGTCAGACTTCGATTAGCAAAGCGTATGTTTAGACGATATTGTTGGAGAATGCATGTAAACCTTCGGGTATAAAGTTGGGTTGGATATTGTCTTAGGCTGGGCCTTGTTGTATGATTTGGGGGCTAGCCACCCGGTTGAGTTGTTGACTTATCTTGATCTGTTTACTTATTGGCTCGTTGACACGTTGAGACATTTGGTATTTTGACTAGTGATATATCATGACTATGATATTGCGGTACTTTAATTGATTGATATTGAGATGAGAATTGTGATTCAATTGTGGCTTATTGGGTAGCTTTATTATTGATATTACTTGTGTGCCCTGTGTGGTTCTGTTGGGATTGAATTGGTTGATGATATTACATTGCATCGTATCCATACTCATTTCCATAATACATTGATATTGCATGGTTATGGTACTGATGATGATAAGTAAGAGAGTGTAGCCTCCGAGGTCTTTGTCGGAGAGCGTAAAAGAGAGATAAGAGTTCGTGATCCGAGGTTATTTATCGGGGCGAAATGAGTGTACGTTTTCCAAGGTCTCTTGCTAGGAACGATTGAGTGCTCGATGCTCGAGGTCTTTTACCAGGATCGGGAGAGTGCTCGTCGCCGAGGTTGTTATCGGGATGAGTGGTGCATGGACTTCGCGGGCCCCCCATAGGTTGTGCTGCCGAGATGTGATGTTCCATTTTCGGAGTTCATGTATACGGTGCACATGCATTGCATTCATCATACATACATTAGTGTATTGCATTGTACCTTTTGGTTTCTTGTGATATTATTGTGATATGGTTATGATGTACTGGTTCGGATTGGTTGTACTGAGACTTGGCACAGTGGGGCTTCGATGCAATAACATCACAGTGGGGTTTAGATACAATAACATAGGTGAGGACTTGTTGTGATATGATTGTGATGTATTGATTCGGATTGGTTATACTGAGACTTGGCACGGTTGGGTTTGGATGCTATAACATAGGTGATGACTTGCACCGAGGATATGGATTCGTGTTGACTTGTACCTTGTTGTTTTACATGTTTATCTTGCTTTATTGTCTTTATATACGTTAGCTAATCTTAGTCGACCTATGATACCTACCAGTACTTGTTGTTTGTACTGACTTGCACTTGCTGCATTATTTTATGAATGCAGAGTACCAGGTTGGATCCACTTCTACCCCTTGTGGTTGATATTCGAGGATTGCTGATTTGAGTTTCTTCAGGGTGAGCATGAGGACGTTCGCTGCCCGAAGACTCTTCCTATTATTATGTCTTGCTTTTCATTCTGAGACATGATTTTGAGACTATTTATGTATTATTATTCAGACTTGTAGTATTTAGTTTAGATGCTCTTGTATGACCAGACCAGATACTGGGGTGGATTTCTTTTAGTTCCGCACTTCTTTATATTATATTGTGAGACTTACGTTATTTTACTTTCTTCCACTATTTTCTATTATTGTGAATGTTGAGTTAAGGGTTTGCCTACCGAGGTGGGAAAGGTAGGTGCCCACACGACTTAGTGAATTTAGGTCGTGACAAGTTGGTATCAGAGCCCTAGGTTACCCGGTTTATAATACAAGAGCTTGTCTAGTAGAGTCTTGTGGATCCGTACGATAAGCTCTGTACTTATCTGCGAGAGGTTATAGGATATTTAGGAAACTTCACTTTCTTTCATTCTTTTGTGTTACTTTATTCTAATCGGTATCTGGAACAATCGAATTGGTATCTGATTCTTATCTCTTCTCTCACAGATGGCGAGGACTCCAGTCGATACCTGAGATCAGGTGCCGGAGCCCGCAGCTGCGGCTGGTACAAGGGACGGGCGACAGTTAGACGACGCGGTCGAGCTAGAGGCCTGTCACGACCCGACTAGGGGGTCATGACGGGTACCCGGAGCTGACTACCGAGCACCGCATATAATTCTAGCTCTCACACTCATCTCAAACAAGCTAATCTCCCAAAGTAAACTTACTATGAAATGATCACCAACATCCCCCAATTTATACAAATAAATACGCATAGGCCCACAAGGCTACAAAAATGAGGTACAAAATATACACTGATGAGACCACATAACATTTACTACCCACACATATGTATCTACGAGCCTCTAACTGGAGTGCTGAACATAAGGATGGGACAGGGCCCCGCCATGCCCTCAATATGTACACAAAAGAATGTACCAATAAACGGCGACTCCGGAGTAGTGGAGTGCTCCTGTACAGCTGTTGGTAAGGCTCCTAGGTGTCCAGGCAGTCTCCCTGTCTACCTGTGGGCATGAACACAGCGTCCATAAAAGAAAGGATATCAGTACGATAATGTACTGAGTATGTAAGGCATATATGATAACATAATAAGGAAGTATAAAAAGCATGAGAAGAAAGGATAACTATAACTGCATAAGGACAAAAGGATAACTGTAACTGCTTAAGGAGAAAGGATAACTGTAACTGCTTAAGGAGAAAGGATAACTGTAACTTCTTGCCTCTTGAGGAGGAATCATGCATGCTCACCTTTACCTTTAAAACAAATCACACATACATACATAACTGTCTGAATCAGTAGCATCATTAGCCCGCGTCCGGGCCTCCCGCATCCTAGGGAATCATTTTACGCCGCCCGCTAGTGGTGCTGTCATCATCATCCATAAGCCGTCTACCTTAGCGGTGCTGCCCGTGCCATATAGAAACGGTGTAATCATCATCATATACTTAACATGAAGCATGCATAAGAGCTCAAGTAAAAGCTGTAACTCTATCGGAGTGACGTAAGGTCGGTAACCTTCGATTACATTATGGAACATCATGGTCGTCATGTCTCACCTTGAAGGAACTAGCATTATGAGGTAAGGCCATCAACAATGAATAGCATCAAGGAATAATGTAAAGATCATTAACATCATAATAGCATCATATCATAAGCTTTAAAATCTCTGGACACAGAATCATCATTATCATTGACATTATCATAACCCATCTCTTATCCGTATCTTGTGAGAAGCTCTTAATTATCACGGACTTGTAACTTTCGGAATGTAAGGAAGTCATGAAAAGATAAGGAAAATCATGTTATAGGAATCATTCTTTAGAAAAGAAGGAACCAGCCTTACATACCTTCACGTCTCCTCAACAACTAGCGTTCTCCTTCCAAGCTGACGATTCTACATTCAAGAGAATTCGTACGAAGATTAGATAACCGGAAACATACTTAGGCCTCAACTAAAACAACTAAGGGCTAACGAAAATTGGGCAGCGTTTCTTTGTTTCAATAACCTTCTCCATATAGTAAACAACTCCCAAATGTCAACAATAACACCCACAATATTATAATCGATAAACTTCATCAAGTTTAACATTATTCAATTCCCAACATTCCCTTTCAAAGTCACCCATAATCATAATTGCAACACAACTTCATATTCATTCTCATATAACACTCCTTTAACATCATTTGCATCATTGACAACAAGATTACACTCATGGTAGGTCAAGAACTATGACTCAAGTCAAGTTACCATTCAAGAATACCACTATTTCCATATTTGAACTTCATACTCTACTTTCTTCCATAATCCAAGTCTTTCAACTACTCAATATTCTTAGTAACATGAATTTAATGTGAAACTCACCTTTGATCACATAGGAATGGTCTTTAGATGAAGATACTTCACTTGGAGAAAACCCAACTTATATACCAAAGGGATTATTTGATTTCCACAAGCCCTAGTGAGCATCCTTGCACTTGATT
Organism: Lycium ferocissimum; assembly: GCF_029784015.1. Taxonomy (NCBI): domain Eukaryota; kingdom Viridiplantae; phylum Streptophyta; class Magnoliopsida; order Solanales; family Solanaceae; genus Lycium; species Lycium ferocissimum. The sequence goes on along the minus strand of NC_081345.1, from coordinate 5,681,297 downwards.
CTACTAATTCTTGGTGTTTGATCTTTGGTTTACCTTCAATTTGTGTGAGTATGGTGTATAGAATATTCTAGAGGCTTCAAGAGGTATGGAGAAAGTGAGAAAATGAAAATTTGGAACAAGGGTCGTGCATATATGGAAAGAGAAAAAAGTGACCTGACCCGGTTATACGGCCAATTATACGGGCTGTATAAATTATACGGTCCATACAATTGGATCATATAATCCTACCAGGGGTCACTCTCCTATAGAAGTATTCTACAGACCATTATAGGGGTCGTATAAATTATACGGTCCGTACAAATGGCCGTACAATTATGAATTTCCCGGAACTTGCTCTAGCCGCTTCGTTCAACCTCCAATCCTTGAGGAACCTTCTTGGCACTTGTTTAACACTTCATTAACTATTTAAGGAGCCCTATAACTCCTTCCCATTACATTACTATACAATCATTACCTCGATAATTGCAAAAGTCTCCCCAAACACGACTTATACTTTACTTCCTTCGACGAACTTAGTTTCACTAATTCATATAACTTCAAAATCTTGTCGTATACACCTTAAAGCTACCAAATTCCCTCTTTGAAGTCATAAGGACTTCATGTCTATCTCAAGCTTGCGTTAGTCTATTCACAACATAACGATATGAAATGTCCGAGGTGTAACAAGGCCGCCGGGCTGCACCCGTCTGGGGCGGGCCGCCTGCAGTAGGGCAGCGGCGTGCATGATCTCCATCACCAGAGCCTGAGGTTTAGCATGTTTGAGACTATACTATCGGGGATTATGTGGCTCCAGCACGGGCACACCCTGAGTCCACTTCAGAGCAGATTATGCAGTATACTATGGCTCGTGTTTTACTTCATTTGGATGCTCTGCAGGCTGCCGCTGGTGTTACTTCTCCGGGTGAAGGATCACAGACTAGTGATAGGGCGTAGACCCCGAGCGAGGCAGGCCGTGCGCCGCATCCCCGCCGCGCGGTTGTAGCTCCACGACGGATGCGAAAGTGGCTCCCGGAGATGACCTTAGACCCATGGCTCACCCTGTTATGACCTTGCCCGATTAGGAGCTAGTAGGGAGATTCAGGAAGATGGATCCGCCGAGATTCGTTGGTACTTCTGGAGAGGATGCATATGAGTTTATATTGGACCTGCACGAGTTGTTGCACAGGATGGGGATTGTTGAGACCCACGGTGTCGATTATGTGTTATACCAGTTTCGCGGAGACGCGAAGACCTGGTGGAGGTACTTTATTGCTTGCAGACTTGAGGGTTTTCCTCTACTTACTTGGACACAGTTTTATCGAGCCTTTCTTGAGAAGTATGTGCCTCGGGCCTTGAAAGAGGCACATAGAGATGAGTTCCTCCACTTGCAGCAGAGACGATTGTCCGTTGATGCTTATGTAGCTCACTATTTGCATTTGGCTCGTTATTCAGCAACCCTGATTCCTACTGAGCCTGACAAGATTCGATGATTTGTTGGTGGGCTTACTACTTCTCTTCAGATCCCATGCCTTCAGTTTGAGGCCATGGGTGGTTCCTCTACTCCATTATTGAGCATGCTTTCTTCGTCGAGGCGGCTAAAGCCCGCGCATGTGGAGGGGTTAGTGAGAAGAGATAGTGACAGTTTAGGGGTTATAGTGGTTCCAGCTCGAGGGCCGCCAGACTGTCTACTTAGCAGTATCAGTCCTATTCCGGCCACCCTGTGCAGTCAGCACTGCAGGCTTCTTCTATTGGGCTATCCAGGTAGAGAGCTTCTGAGAGCCCATTTTCTCGACCAGCAGACATAGTTGTTCCAGCTGGATCTTCAGTTTGGGTTCATCAGACTCCGCCTCCTAAGGCTTGTTTTACGTGTGGAGCGCTTGGTCATTTTACTCAAGATTGTCTACGACCCAGGCAGGGTTATCTGCCCCAGAAGACTCCAATAGCTTCGGGTAGCCGAGCTGGTGCTTCTTCGAGAAACGGCGCTCAGTCAGGCCGCGGTGGTCTACAGATTTCTAGGGGTGGGTCCTAAGCCGGTAGAGGTAGGTCTGAGATTTCGAGAGGTGGATCACAGTCTGGTCCTGGTGGGACCCAGTGTTACTCGTTCCCAGGTAGACCCGGGGTGGAGGCCTCAGATGCTGTCATTTCAGGTACTGTTTCTTTTCAACATAGAACAGCATATGTATTATTTGATCCTATATCCACTTATTCGTATGTGTCTGCATATCATGCTGTTGGTTAGGACTTGACTTGTGATAGCATAGCGGTACCTATTCATGTGTCACTCTAGTCATAGATTCTGTTGTGGTTGATCGAGTCTATCGGTCGTGCTTGGTTACTTTTATGGGTTCTGACACATGGGTAGAGTTGATGATACTTGATATGGTGGATTTCGGTATTATTTTGGGCTTCACTAATAATAAGGTTTAATTTTACAAACCCAAAACATACAAACAAAAAACATAGAAGAAGAATTCTAAATTACTAATGGGCTACTCGCCCCATTAGTACTATTTTCACACATAACTGGGCCTTCGAGTCATTTTTACCCATGACTGGGCCATCAAATAATATTAGCTTCCCTTTAAATCGATCACAGCTTCGGACAACATTGGAATAGGGCCGCAACGCAATTCCTGTATGGAGAAGATGACCCAGAAATGCAAGGAGGGAGTTTCCACATAAAGGGATAAGGATTAATATCATATACATACAAGAAAAATAACTGAATAACTCAAATTTCCACAGAAATGGGCTAAGGCCCAACAGTCATATTACTTCAATGTTTAAAACCCAAAGTTAGCAATGACTTGTATACATGCATATGTATACCAAAGTATACACATCCATGAGGATTGTTTAGAGGGTTAATATTGGAAAGCTTTTGCCCCCGTCTTCCTGATGTTGCACAAGTTCCAAGTGATTTCCAGGAATCCCAGGCATAGCTAACACCGGTGAGGGTTCAAGCTTAATCCACAATGACCCAATAAATTCCTTACTAATGTGTTTAAACCAAGGTATACTAGTCATATACATGACTCAACAAGGCATATTTTCTCACACAATAACATGCATGACTCAGACAAAATGCATTTCACAATACTCATCATAGATATAATTCAAGCAAGGCATACTTGTAATTTTTGGGCACACACAGGACCAAGTAAAAACATGCTGACAGTATACAACATATACAGGGCTTAAGCTGAATGTATTTACAGCACTCTAATCAGGACTTAGGCAAGATGTATTCACAGTACTCAAACATATATTGGACTCAGCCAAGGTATACTTGCAACATTGTGAATTCATACAAATCCTAACCAAACATATTGGCATATTCTTGCAGACACAAAACCAAGTAAGGTACACTGGCAAAGATACAAACATGTACAGATCTAAGGCAAGGCAAATTAGCAACATTAAGCACTTAGGCAAGATGTGTGTCATGCATCATTTTGGGAGAGCATAGAGCCACAACAATCAAGCAACAAGATATGTGAAGTCAAGTACATTTATGCAAGCTAGAACTGTTCTTATATGGTATCTATAATTATTCTTACAAAGCTAAAACAGGGGAGTACACAGAACAGGCAACCACTATGATGAGTTTAAGCAAGGAAACCATTGGTACTAGATATCATGCCAAAATCAAAGGCTTAAACATCCTAACAAAACAAAGGAACAGGGAAACCAAACTAAGAGTAAGCATGATGGTCCCAAGAAACAGAGTGACTAAACATCACGTGTACTAAACATAATGGATTGACTAAGAGACAGATGAGCTAAACAATATAACTAAGCATGGTGGATTAACTAAACATATTCAAGAAGCAAACAATTGTAGTAAGCATGCTGGACTAAGCTAAGGGAAACCAAATAAGCTAGACATTGTATTAGGCATGCTGGACTAGGCTAAATGAAAACAAATAAGCATGGACATTGTATTAGGTACGCTGGACTAGGCTAAATGAAACCAAATAAGCATGGACATTGTATTAGGTACGCTAAACTAGATCACACAAAATAACAGGATCAGCCTTATAACTTAATCGTGAGGAATCTTAACAAACAAACAGGGAAACAAACATTAATCACCTAGCCAAAAAGAAGTTAATACTATACTAAACATGATAACTAAACTGAACTAGCCAAACATGATAACTGAGTTAAACAGGACATCAACATTGCAAAAAACCATGACAACTACACTAAACAAGTAGCAAGACAAACAGACATAGCAAAACTAAATTAAGCAAACAAAGCACTTAAACACACAGAAGAATAAAAATATACAAAAATGATAAAAGAGAATAGGGGATTACCTCTTTGTAGTGCAGTCTTTATCGAGATTTGGGCTTGAAACCCCACCCCCCCCCCCCCCCCCAAAAAAAACTCAAAATCAACAGACCACACAAAGAAAGTAAACCAAATAAACTTTGAAACTTAAACTCACTGAAAATTAAGGTTCTTAAGCAAAAAGGCTAGAAACCCTAGATATTCAATGTATAAACAAATGAGAAATCTCAGATTTTTCAAGCGTCAAGGTCTGTCTAATAATGAAAAATGAGGCCTCTATTTATAGAATCCCCAAAACCCTAGGTTCACCGATGTGGGATAAATACTCAAATTGGGATTTCTTTCTCACATATCTGTATTTTAGGGCTAGGATTGAGTCAAAGCAAAGCAAAGCATTTAAAGGTTAGATTTTAACCAACGAGGGTCAATCCGATCACGAACCAATAGAAATTAAGCATTCAAAATCAAATACAACCAAAAACAATTAAAGATTTCAGACATAGCGGTCAAGAAAAAGTAGAATAAAAAGGGATGCAAATGTCATGCTTGGGGTGGCGTTAGGTGAGCAGGAGCAAAGCAATTAATGTTTACTCGATTCGGCCATGCCATGCTCTGAAAAAGCACCATATATCTGGAAAAATTACTCTATTTGGAGACGATGACGAGGAGAGAGAAAGGGATTGGGCCACAGCGACTAAGGTTTGGCGGGAGAGGGAGAGGGAAAGAGGAGCTAGGGTGTGTTTGGGGTGAGAATGAAAATAATGAAGGGTATTACCCCTGTTAATAACGGAAATAGGCCGGGTGTGGTCCGATTTGGACTAGGCCTAGCCATTTTTTAAAAAAGGAAATGGTGCTTGGCTAAATATATATATGTATATACACGATATACGTGTATTGTTTCATGTATATCTGTGTATATATGCCGGATTTTAATACTAAATTTAATAAATAACAAAATTTAGATGATGACCAATCAATTTAAATCCTAAATATGGTTAAACAAGATTAGTTTTAATATCCAAGAATTATTTTTTATGTAATCTATCCTTTAATTGACTTAATCTAAAAACCAGCTATTTCAAACATAGCCCCGTTTGGTCCGATTGGTCTTTGATAGGCCTAGTTTTACAATAATTACCCAAATTACGAGAAATTCTTTCTAATTGGGCCACCATTGGGCTATTAATTGATTATTTCAATTATAGCCAATAAATGAGCAATTTTTTAGAATCAACCATAATTAAATACTTAATTAATTATGATAAATTCTAATAATTTGACTAAATGGTGATTGAGGGGTGAAAGGGTTAATTTATTTAATTAATCAAATTCCCTGACTTTTAAACAGAGTACAATAACTTGCAATTTTGTCAATTTTACCAATTAAACAATTAAATACATAATTGTTGCAATTTTATAAAATGTGAAAATTAATTTATAAATGATTTTTAATATTTATAGAAATTATCTTACCAATTATAATGGTAAAATATTTTCCTGAATAACTTTTATAAAATCATTTTAGCTTCAAAAAATAGGTATTTTGCTCTGTTTAGGATTCAAGGACTCTGAATGACTAAATGAATCCCGGAATGTCAAAAATTAGGTGTGAACAGGGACCATTGACATGTTTTCTGAGATTTTTGGATATGATTGGGTGACTTTGTGGGAAATTTAGGCTTAAAGCGAAAAGGAGTTGACTAAAAATTGACTTTTAGGCAAACCGACCTTTTTCAGGAATTCATCGATTTCGAGAGGTTCGAATGGTCTTTTAGAACTTGTGTGTATATTCGGTTCGGTTTCAAGTTCACTCGGGTGCATTTTGGGACTTGGGTTGAGAAGTTATTTTAAGGTATCGGGGGTTGACTCGGTCAACGAAACATCCGTTGGAAATTCTGAGGTCACGAGTTTATTCGTAACATTTTTTATACATGTCTATATATATAGTATGTGAGCAGATGGCCTCGGGTTGTAGTCAGGATTTCAGGTTGAAATAGTGAAACTTGGGAATTCTGGTGTCTGGTGCCCGTTATGGCGGCACCAATACTGGGGCAGCGGTACTGCTCCAACGGTTACCCTGCCGCTATAGCGACCATGTGAAAATTCTGGTGGACCGCGGAAGCGGTCATGGGACAGCTGAAGCCCTGGAGGGGGAAGCGGGTGACGGACAGTTAGGTTCATTAAATGAGTGTTAAAAGCCCTAAGTCCTTCATTCATTACCACTCCAACTTTAGAGCTTTTTGGGAGCATTCAAGGCTATTATTCATGGAAGATCATTGTGGTAAGTTCCTTCACCTTCCTTTCCATTCCATGTTACATTATTCACCTTAGGAATCCATTAAGCATGCTAGTTTCCTTAAGAAATGGTGGATTGAAAGAGGGTTTTGTGGGTTCTTCATTCTCGGCTATTAAATCTTAAATTATTGATTGGGTTAGCTTCATTAACCATAAAATTGATGATTAGAATCTATTATTGTATGATTCCTTCCTAATTAGTGACTAATTTATGGAATTGGAAATTAGGGTTCATACCCAAATTTGGGTTTTTGCCTAGAATTCGAATTTAAGTGATTTGTTAGTTCTTCTAGCTTATAATTGATGGGAATTGATCACCTATAACATTAATTTCATGTTGAGACATATAGATCCTTTATTTCATCTTTTTAATTCATAAAACCCATTTCCATATGTTGGGATTTGGGTCTTGAATAGAAGTAAGGATTGATGATGTCTTCTTGATTCTAATTTCATGATTCGGATATGATTATACTTCCATTATCTTGAGGCTCAAAGTAAGGGAAAGACTAAGGTTTGAATTTTGGAGACTTTGTTGTTCGGCTCTCTAGGTAGGTTACGGTTTACCTTATGGTCAGACTTTGATTAGTGAAGCATATGTTTAGACGATATTGTCGGAGAATGCATGTAAACCTTTGGGTATGAAGTTGGGTTGGATATTGTCTTAGGTTGGGCCTTGTTGTATGATTTGGGGGCTAGCCACCCCATTGTGTTGTTGACTTATATTGATCTGTTTATTTATTGGCTCGTTGACACCTTAAATCCCGTTCATACTCATTTCCTTGATATATTGATATTGCATGGTTATGGTGCCGATAATGATAAGTGAGAGAGTGTAGCCTTCGAGGTCTTTACCGGACAGCGTAAAAGAGAGATGAGAGCCTGTGATCCGAGGTCATTTACCGGAGCGGAATGAGTGTACGTTGCCCGAGGTCTCTTGCCCGGAATGATTGAGTGCTCGATGCTGGAGGTATCTTACAGGGATCGGGAGAGTGCTCGTCACCGAGGTTGTTGCCGGGACGAGTGGTACATGGACTTCACGGGTCCCCTACGGGTTGTGCTGTCGAGATGTGATGTTCCATTGTCGGAGTATATGTGTGCGGTGCATATGAATTGCATTCATCATATATACATTATTGCATTTCATTGTACCTTTTGGTTTCCTGTGATATTGTTGTGATGTACTGGTTCAGATTGGTTGTACTGAGACTTAGCGCAGTGAGGTTTAGATGCTATAACATAAGTGAGGACTGATTGTGATATGATTGTGATGTACTGGTTCGGATTGGTTATACTGAGACTTGTCACGGTTAGGTTTAGGTGCTATAACATAGGTGATGACTTGTACCGAGGATATGGATTTGTGTTGACTTGTACTTTGTTGTTTTACGTGTTTATCTTGATTTGTTGTCTTTATATACGTTAGCTAATCTTAGTCAGCCTATGTTAACTATTGCCGCTTAGACACTTACTGAGTACCCAGTACTCAGGCATACCATTGTTGTTTTTGATGGTATGTTGGTAACGAAGAAGAGCAGGTTTGTGATACGCGTACGGAGTAAGAGAACTTGCTGCTTTCCAGACTATTGGTGAGCCCACATGCTTGTTCATGGGACACCTCCTATCTACTTTTATGATTTAAGTTTTCAGGATGCGTCCCGATGTGTTAAGACTCTGTTTATGTTTCTTAGAATCTCCATAGTTAGACGATGTGCTGTGAGTAGTGTTGACACCTAATTTTTGACCTCCCGTAAGTTATTTTAATCACTCGGAGTCCCCGGGTAATAAGTGAATAAGCTGAGCATTTCTAATAGCCTTAAATGATCTTTATAAAGTGCCCAGATCAATATTTCTTCCCTTTAAATTAGCAAAAAAGATTTTCATGCATCATGTTTTATTTAGAGAATAATAAATATTTCCAAGATATTTGGTTAAATTATTTTTAAAAGAGAAAAAGAGAGAAAAAGGAAGAATTCTTATTTAATCATTTAAAATCATTTTCAAACACTTTTTCCCTCTTATTTTTACCTCTGAAAATTTGGATAATTTAAATAGTTTAAGTAATTAATTACTTAATCTTTTAACCCCTGATTTTTTTTATAAAATAAGCATAATTGCCCTTTTCTGTTTTGATTAGGCTAGTTAATTAATTAAATGATAATTATTGCAAAAGGCGAGCCCCTTATTAGATATATATTTTCCTTTTTTGATTTTTTGCCTTGGTCACAATTAATTTAATTATTCCTCCATTTAAAGAAATTAGTTTATTTTTACAAAATCGGCCTGTTGGTATTTAATTTAAAATAATATGTTTATCCTAATTTTCAAATTTGATAAAAGGCCATAATTAAAATAAATACATTGGACCAATTAATTAAAGACATCTTTTTAGGCCCATCAACAACTTAACCGACCTTTAAATTTTTTTTTTTTTTTTTTATAAAAATACGTAGCAACCCAATTTTCCCCATGATTTAAATTCTCTTTAATATTTTAAATTACAAATGGCTAGGACTTAAATATACTCAAAGATACACACACACACACACACATATATATGAGATATCTGTGTATACACTTAGTGTATACAGAAGAAAAGGCTTTCCTTTTTTTTTTTTTTAATTTCGGTTGGACCGAGTCCAAGCCTAATGGGGCTGACCCTGCCCAAGGCTTGTCTGATAAGGGGGTAACACCCCTCTTATTTCCCACACCAAACAACCCCCCCCCCCCCCCGATACCCTCTATCCTCCCCTTCCCTTTCCCCTTACCCTAACCCTATCCACTGCCTTGATTTTTCTTTCTCTCTCATGCCAAAAATGGCAATGTTGCAGAAGGCACAAGGCTTTTGCAGCCTTCGTACAACCATTATTGTGATACAATTAATGGTCTGGCTTCGTTTTCATCTTCCTCAGTCCAAACATGGTATAATTCACTCTCATTTTAAGTTTTTTCCTTTAAATTTTGAGTCTAATATATGATTTGCTGCATTTGTTTATGATTTTATTATGTTGTATCCGTTCGAGTCCCATTGGTCAAGTACAAATGGGCCAGATCGAGTAGACAAATACTCAGATCTGACCATGCATTCGCGATTTTAGCTAGTCTCAACCGTAGATCTTGTCTACAAACGCCATTGAGCGAAAATATGTTAGTCCCACATCAGTATTTTGAGGTTCCTTCACAAACTCGGGGTTCTACAACCTTCATCACAAGAACAAGTTTGAAAATCGAAAAAGCTAGAATTTGAAGTCAAAATCTTGAAATTTAAGCAAAAGTATAATTTTTAGACTTAAAACTCTGCTTATCGAGTTTGAGTCCCTCAGTTATAAAATTTTATTCATTTTGTCCTTCTCTTGTGGTTGAGTTCGAGGGTTGGAAGCACAAGGAGCTTTCGAGTCCCTTTCTTGACCAAAGGCTGCATTTAAAAAAGGTAATACCCCAACTCTTTTATCTATTTTGCTATTTTATTTATAAGCTAATGATTGGTCTGTGTTGTTAAATGTTTCTGATTGATGGTCTTATAGTATGATTTTGCCTTAGCACTGTTCAAGTAAACTTAGAATGGGTCCTTCCTAAACATGATACCCTGCTTGCCTTATGTACCTAATCTAGTATTTTGCTATTTGTTTGAATTTCATGGTCTAGAATAGTGCTAATCCTTTACAAGAATGTTTGAGGCTACTGGAAATTTGAGATGGTCTATGTTGAAATGGTTTTGAGGTCTGATAAGGGTCAACAATGCACTATTAGTAATATATATTGAAATAAGGGGTTTGCTTAGTTTAATTAGGGAACACATAGGGTATTGTAAGGCTGTTTGAATACTAATTTAGATTGTATGATTCCTTGGTAAGGATGCTTTGTGTTAAGAAGTCCACATGACATGTTTAGAGGATCACTATTTGATTACTTGCCACTTAATGTGATAACACCTATCTCCAAAGGGATTAGTGACTTAAACATATCTCTAAATGCTGTCTAATGACCTTTGTCTTGAACTTTGAATCTGTCTATAATTATCAATGGCCTGATCTGTAATGTTCTTCTTCTAAAAGTGAGACTGTCGTGCTCCCATCCTACTATTCTTAAGTAAGAATCACCTTAAAGCTGTGCCTAAAGAATTGTGGTGCAAATATGTTATGTTCACTCCTGATGCCTTCCATGATTGATGCTGCATTGTTATGCAAGTATCATAGCTTGGCCCTCTCTGTGATTTGTTCCTATTTCTTATCAGCTTATTAAATTTTATAGTGTGCAATAACTGCTTAACCTTGGTAGATAGGGTGAAAGAAAAAGGAGACCAGGGACACAGGCAGATTAAGAATACAGTATTTCATTTAAAAAAAATACATAAAGAGCCTTATGTTCTGTTCATCAGTCTAGCTTATTGCCTCATGATAAAAACAAGTCAAGCTAAAACAAGACTTGCAGATTATGTATTCTATATTGGCAGACTACAATTCTTAAAGTTTTTATTTGATCATGGCCCTTGGATTAAGTTTGATTAAAGAAGATAACTAGTTTGTTACTGACAATTGAAGTTCTAAATTGAGAAATATTGAGTGGATCTAGCCTTAATAACCAATTATTATTAAGTTAAATGTTTGAACAGTAATCAAGGATAGAACCATAAGAGGAATGAGTTTGTAAAAGAATCAAATCAAGGCTGTTAGAAAAAAAGGGAGTTAGACTAATAATGAACCGTTAGTTTATTAGGGTGACGCTATTTTGGAAGTCTAGTCTACTTCAGTATTAAAACATGATCAGGTAAAAGGGAGGGAGGATAAAACCACCTAGGCTAGTTTTAACCTTGTGTACAATCATGAGAAGGGCTCTGCCTAAAGACTGTTTGGCAAAGGATTTGAGTCAATCTTTTTTTTTTTAAGAAGCCAGGCCCTTTAGAACTTGAGTAGGAATCTGAAGTGTTTTTCCATGTGACATGTTTATGAAGATGCTCTACTGTCTTTGCACTTGCATTGTCTTTTTTAGGGATTTATTTCATTTGCTAGTTGAGTCTGTTTTTCCTTTTCCCTTTTTCTTTCTTCTCTGTGAATCTTGTTGTGTCAAGGGCTTGAAGGTTTGATCATGTTTAAGTATTAAAGGATCCCTACTGAGAATGAGGGTTGGTCCATGGCCATTTGGATATTTGTTTGCTTGAAATCCCTTTGTACCCTACTTAGAGATTCTGAATGTCTCAAGGAGAAAGTCAACACTGTACTTTAGCCAATGAATGTGATTATGTCATATCCAAGATCAAGTGGCCAATATAGCCTGTATTATTAAATCATGAGATTCATACATGAGTTCTATTGAAATATAGCTGGTTTAAGATAAAAAAAAAATGGAAATCTGCCTACTGTCCACTAATTGAATCATTTATGTTTGGGTCTAATTGCTAATACTCTGTCCAGATATTTTAGTTATCATCATTTAATTGGCTACCTCATATGTACTTTCTATGACTTGGCCAAATGAAGTTTGTAACATGACATGACTTGCTAAATTCCTAGACTAATTTAAGATGGTTCTGTGAAGTTAAAGTAAGTTAAGGAACTTGTTGATGACACCTTGACTTGTGCTATGACTCTGTGTTATTTTGTTAGATTCTAGTGGTGAAAATGATCCCAGTCCTAGTCTAAATGGTCCTATCTACTTATGTGTCCATACATTTGAACTTGTTAAAGCACTTAGCTATAAATGGTTTCTGGTAGCAATATTCCTTATGATTAGAAAAGGATTGAGGGTAAGCTAAAAATCACATGTCCCGGAAGAGCCTTTTTTAAAAGGTGCCTTGAGAGGGGATCAAGGGGAGAACCAAGCACTGTTTGGTTCACAACACCTTTCCTTCACATAAAAGGCACCATGCCACTTTCATAAGCCCATAGTGGTGCATGCTAACTATAAAAATCTCTCAAAAATCATATGAATTTTGTTGCCAGAACCTAGAAGACTTGGCTAGAACCAGACATGCATTAATGAATGGCTTAGTAAAACTTAGTATGAACCTAGGTGCATATGTACATGACTGAACTAGATACAAAAAGAAGAACTTAAAGGGAAACAAGAAATCTGAATAAGTGAGGCATTGAAACTGAAATTGAATCATTAAAGACCATTAAGATCATACAAACCCTTCTTCCCTTCAAGAAACTCCACCAAAGAGACATGAATGATTTTCTGTATTCTTTGTATGCTATGTATGGAGCCTGCATACTTCTCACCTAATGTTTTCATCTTGCTAAGCCTAATTGGGACCTGAAGATCCATCTCTGTGCTATGTTTATGTGTCTAAACATGGCTGAAATTAGTTCCTTTTTCTTTATATTACACATGTCTGCTCAATCTGCATCTGGCCTTTTGCAAATATGACATGGGATATGCTTTCCTTTTTACTTGGGCCTGCTTTGTTCTCCTTTATATATGCAGTGTGTGTCTGTGACTGAACTCTATATTAGAATCTGTCCATGTTTTGTACATCTTCATGAAGAGATTGATAAGCCCATTTTGCATAGACCACTTCTAGTTTATAATGATTCATAGTTTAATGAATATATTACTTCCCTTTGTTACTATTAAGTAGTAGTAATAGTGTACAGTGAAGTGTTGTCCTTTGTTTCTTGGGAGTATTTTTGCCTATTCCTCTATATCTTTGTTTGAAAAGCCAAACTGCTCAATGATATTTGGTCTTAAGGGTATCCTTGTGTTTGATTGTGGTAATGTTGAGGATCATTTGGGGTTGGTCTAACCTTCCCCCAGTGCCAGCCATGTCTGGGGTTCGATGAAGCCCCTTGAATCTTGTGCGACACTAGGAATAAGGATGGTGACAATCACCCTAATCTCATTCCAAAATACTCTGCCCACACATCAAAAAATGCACTATGAAGAAATATCATGTTAGGACTGTTTGGCTACTTTTATTATTATTATTATTATTATTATTATTATTATTATTATTATTATTATTATTATTATTATTATTATTATTATTATTATTATTATCATCATCATGCGTGTATACCTTCTATATATTATGTGAAATTTTATAGGATCCGGTCTAACCAAAAAAAAAAATTCTTTTCCCCCCTTTCCCCCTCTTACTCTTCGCATGGTTATTTGGGCCAAGGATACAGCCTTCTTATCGGGCCAATGGCCCAATAGGACAATTCTTTCAGACCTCTATTGAGTCCGAGGAAGGAAAGCTAATATGTATATTCATGAAGGCCCAACCATGAGTGAAAATGGTTAAGGGGGCTTGTTACACCCCAAGTCATTTTGTTATTATTGCATAATATGTTTTATTTATACTTGTATTTGTAAACTCACATTACTATTGGAAACCAAATGGTTGGAATTAGACGTTTTAGGCAAATAGTACTTAAGCTGTTTAGTTGGACTTTAGGCTCCTTCGCAAATTTTCAAAACCCGTCCTATTTTCTTATTTTTAAAGAGGATTTCTAAGAGATAAATCAAATGGTTTTTTCATAAAATAAACTAGATTTAAGAAAAGGTGGTAGGCGTTGGCATAGAAACGTTTTTCTTACCAGAATTATTTGCCATACAGTCCTTGTTTCAGAATTAAAAGGAATGCATTACCTTTCATCATATAACTGGTCGTTAAAAAATGAGATATTTTGTACAAGTCATGGTTAATTTCCCAAAACCAAAAAAATGTTACACTTTGCTTGGAAAAACTGGCACAGTTCTGGACAAAATCCACACAAACAAAATCGAGTTTTCGGGCCAAGACCTACCAAATTGCCACAGGTCAAGACTTTGATCCAAAGCCCAGTCCTACATATCCCTTTTTCAGAAGTAATATAAACAAAAAATGCATTTTCTGGTCAAAACCCACTGCTTTTCTTATTCTAAAAAATCGACAAACCCTTTTTTTTTTTTTTTCTCTCTTTCTTTAAACAGACATATGATTTAAAATCCTTTGCTCTCAACAAATATGTTGTCGCCTATTATTCATTGTAAATTGGACCCATTCTTTTACAGCCCAATGCCGAACCAAGCTGGATTTTTAAAGCAAAGTGCTAAAACATTTTTTTAATAAAATGGAAACATATTCGTAAATCACTGAATAATGAGTAAAGAGTTTTGGTGTACATATACGATTAACCCGGACCAAGTGTGGATTAAAGCTTGAACTGGAATATATATATATATATATGTCTATGTATATATATGTATATATATATATATATATATATATATATATATGTACATTTTTATCGCAAAGTAATTTCCTTCCTTACAAAAACTATTTATCCTCATATATAAGAGGTAATATATTCATTGGGATGTGATAAATCCAGCCTAAATAAGCCCATATACAAGGGAACTACACTCAAATTCTTTCAAGAAACTTGATATGCAATAAAAGGACAGATTTTTACGGGAATTTTACACTAAATAAACAGTTCATGCAAATACCCACAGATTGAAATTCGAAGGTCGACCATATAGTACGGATCCTTAATACTAGGGTGCCTAACACCTTTCCTAGGGGATCACCAGAATGCTTACCTAGAACTTTGGATTAAGAAGGATTTTTCACGGTGTATGAATAAACCCTTCAAGATTGGTTTTCCTAATTTCCTAAAAATTAGGTGGCGACTCTTTTAAAACAAAGTCCAAAATAGCACCAACGAGTTCGAAGTAGCTTTTCCGAGCGTTAACCCCGCCCGCAAAAATGCGAACCGTAACAGGTAGATGTTGAAAGTCTCGTACGACTTGTTGGGGGCGTTTGCCACATTTTATGACATCTTATTTCTATTAAAATTCCGCTGATTTGATTTAAAGTATGAGCATGCTCTCAGTTGCCATAAATGATGTTTTAAATAAATATTAAAAGACTATTGAAAGAGAATAGATGTTTAGTGATTTTATAACTTGCTTCCGGTGCTGTTCATAGCATCGGATGCCTGTTGCGTCCAGGGTAAGCATAGGGGCTTGACAGTGTGACCTCGTACACTTACGTTGTTAAGGGCAATGACATGCAACTGGACGAACTCGAATCTATTTTACTCAAGAAGTTTGGTAAAACATTGTCCAAAGGGGAAATGACATGGTATTCCCTACTTTCGGAGCATTCCATCAATTTCTTCGAAATTCTTACGAATGCTTTTATCAAGGAACACGCTGGTGCGAAGAAGGTGTCTACAAGAAAGGCAGTTATCTTCAAGATAGATCATGAAGATATGTAATTGTTGCGGGAATTTTTTATAAGGTTCCAAAAGGAACGATTGATATTGCCATCAGTACCAGATGAATCGACAGCAGAGGCATTCACCACAGGATTAAATTCAATGAGTTCGAGCGCTTTATTAAAGAGAATTTACTGGAATTCCTTGTGACAACGTGGGTGGATGTTCACCATAGGTATGAATCAAAGATACGGGGTGGAAGATGACCAATTAGGATTACCAGCAGGATCGACGGGTCTGAATCGATATCATCACTATCCTAAGAGAAGTGCCAATTCTGATTCCAAATCTCAGAAGAAAAGGACTCAACCTTATGGACCACTGGAGAGGTCTCATTCGAGGTCAGAATAAAGTCGAAGTGGCCAGTATGAAAGGTTAGGTTTCAACAGAGATGGTACGTATGGCATGAGATTGCAGTCGAAGGTCGGAACGGGGGATGCAACAATCAACGGTGTTGAAAATTCCAGGTTATCGAAATACTGCTTCAACATCGATGTGGCTGGGTTGGTTGCCACTATAAAAAAAAATGATTACAAGATGGCCCAAACCCATCCGATCGGATCCAAGTCAGAGGAGCCCGAATTTAATTTGTTATTTTCACGTAACTCATAGACATCAGACCGCTGATTATCGGAACCTAAGGGATGAAGTTGCACGGCTGTTAAAGAATAGTCATTTAAATGAGTTCTTGAGTTATAGGGCCAAGGAGAACTATGGCAAGAACAAGGGTTCAAATAGGAAGATAGATCAGATTGAGCCAAGGCATGTGATTAACATGATAATGGGGGGAGCCGGGATCGCAGGAACACCCTTCGTGATGAAAAGGACCAATTTTCCAATAACTCGGGATAAAAGAACCGAAAATTTTGTTCCGAACGAAGAAATCATATTCACTGATGATGATGCAAGTAGTGTCACTTTGCCGTATAATGATGCACTGGTAATTTCTATAACAGTTGATTATTTTCAAGCTAAGCGTATTTTGATTTATCCAGGTAGTTCGGCTAATATCATCTGACGGAAAGTTATTGAGAAACTGTCGATGCTGGGTAAGCTAACACCGTCCGCTAAGGTTCTTAATGGATTTAACATGGCAAGTGAGATGATGAAAGAAGAGATCGTGTTGCCAATTAATACGGGAGGAACGATCAAACAAATCAAATTTTATGTAATAGATGGTGACATGAGTTACAATGCGATCTTCGGGAGACCTTGGATTCATGATATGAAGGCAGAACCTTCAACATTACATTTACTCCTCAAATTTCCAATGCGGGATTGGATCTGGCAAATTTGGGGTGAACAGTTGGTAGGCAAAGAGATGTTCGCTAATGAAGCACCCGAGGAAGAAAAATTGGAGCTTTTAAGAATAAAGGTAACTTCACTAGATGAAAAGGAGAAAAAATCTAGGAAAAAATAGCAATTAAAGTAAATCAGACCAGCGAATACGAAAATCACAGATTCATATAATGAAGAAATCGTCAGACCGAAAGAGGAAGAGGCTAAAGAAGTGGGGCCTCACGGAGTGCCGAGGTCGTTTGTAGTGCCAGATGATTTGGATACTACAAGATCCACTATAGAAGAACTGGAACAAGTTGTCTTGCTTGATCAATGACCCGAAAGGAAGGTATATCTGGGCACCGAATTATCTCCAGAGCTCAAACTTTAATTAATTAAATTTCTTAAAGATAATATTGATTGCTTTGCTTGGTACCATTTAGATATTACAGGTATCCCGCCGGAAGTAACAAATCACAAACTTAGTTTGGAACCAAGATTTACTCTGATGAAGAAAAAAAGGAGACCTATTGCAGAGTACAAAAATAGGTTTGTTAAGGAGGAGGTAACCAAATTATTAAAAATAGGGTCGATCAGGGAAGTAGAGTATCCTAAATAGTTAGCGAATGTAGTGGTAGTACCTAAAAAAAGGAATAAGTTAAGAATGTGTATTGACTTTAAAGACATGAATAAAGCATGTATGAAGGATTCATTCCCTCTACCGCACATCGATCGCATGATTGATGCCACGACAGTACATGATATGCTGAGTTTTTTTTACGCTTACTCCTGGTATAATCAAATAATGATGAACCTTGAGGATCAAGAAAAGACTTCATTTATTACTAAGTATGGGACTTACTATTATAATGTTATGCTCTTTGGTATAAAAAATGTTGGGGCAACTTATCAACACCTAGTAAATCACATGTTTGAAAACCAAGTAGGAAAAATCATGAAAGTTTATATTGATGACATGTTGGTTAAATCTCCATATTCGGAGGACCATTTGAGACATTTGCAGCAAACCTTCGAAGTGATTAGAAAATACAACATGAAGTTAAACCCAGAATAATGTGCTTTTGGAGTTGGTTCCGGCAAGTTCTTGGGATGTTACCCAGGTGATTAAGGAGTTTATAATTTCATCCAGGGCACATGAGCAATTGTTGTTGTATTTAGTTGTATCCCAAGTAGCTGTAAGTGCGGTGTTAGTCCAGGAAGAAAAAGGTACGTAATTTCCTATTTATTACATTAGTACGACCTTGGAAAGTGCCAAAACCAGGTACCCTCATCTAGAGAATTTGGCTTTAGCACTAATAACGACTGCTAGAAAATTGAGGTCTTATTTTCAATGCCACCCCATTTGTGCTCTAACAACTTAACCATTGAGAAATATATTGCATAAATAGGAACTTTCGGTTGGTTAGCTAAATGGACAGATGAAATTAGTGAATATGATTTTGAATATAGGCCTCAGACAGCTATAAAATCTCAAGTGATGGTTGATTTCAACCTGGGGTCTGGACGTTATCTATGGATGGGGCAACCAACGTGAAAGGGTCCGGGTTGGGCATAGTACTTAAAAATCCTTCAGGGGATGTTATTAGACACGCTATTAGAACTGTGCCACAGACAAACAATGAAGCCGAGTATGAGGTAATGATTGCAGGTTTGGAATTAGCCCGAAATTTTGGAGCTGAGCTCATTGAAGCCAAAAGCAATTCACTCTTGGTGGTTAATCAAGTTAATGGGGGTTTTTTGATGTAAAGGATGACAGAATGCAAAGGTATCTAGATAAAGTACAGGTACTGATGCGCTGTTTCAAGGAATGGATATAAGAGCATGTGTCACGAGAGCAAATTATGAAAGCAGATGCCTTGGCAAACCTGGAATTTTCAACGGATGTCAGGGGAGTCAATTCCCGGAAAGTAGTGCAGTTGTTAAATTCGGCGTTAGAAGCCAGTCACAATGAAGTAAATTCAACGAGTTTAACTCAAGATTGGCGGAACAAGTACATAGATTATTTACGTGACGGCAAGTTACCTGATGATGCAAAATAATCTCAAGCTTTGCTAACAAAAGTAGCTCGATATTGCATGTATGATGGGCAATTATAGATGATGTCATTTTACGGTCCATTGGCGAGATGCTTAGGACCGGTGAAATTGATTACATAATGAGAGAAGTTTATGAAGGAGTTTGTAGAAATCATTCTGGAGTGGATTTGTTGGTCAGGAAGTTGATCAGGGCAGGTTACTATTAGTCTTAAATGAAGGAGGATGCTAAAAGATTTGTTTAGAAATGGGACAAATGTCAACGACACGCCCCAATGATTAATCAACCGACAGAACTTTTGCACCCAGTTGTGTCACCTTAATCTTTTATGCAATAGGGGATGGATATTGTAGGGCCATTGCCAACAGCTCCTGGTCAAGTAAAATTGCTTTTGATCATGACCGACTACTATTTCTCTAAATGGGTAGAAGCAAGAGCTTACGAGAAAATAAGAGAAAAGAAGGTTATTGACTTCATTTTTTACCACAGAATTTGTCGTTTTGGAATCCCGAAGGAGACTGCTTATGATAACGGGCCGCAGTTTGTGGGGAAAAATATAATGGAGTTCTTTGAAGGGTTGAAAATCAAACAAATCACTTCAACTCCTTAAGACCCAAGCGTGAACGGTCAAGCGGAATCGACAGACAAAACAATTGTGCAAAGTATGAGGAAAAGGTTAGAATCTGCAAAAGGAAGGTGGAGAGAAGTTCTGCTGGAAGTATTACGAGCCTACAAAATGACTACAAAGTTTAGCACCAGAGAAACCCCGTTTTCATTGGTATACGAGGCTGAGGCCTTAATTCCGATAGAATTGGGGAACTATCATTGAAGAAGACAACAATGAAGCATTATTGGTAAACTGGGACCTAGCAGAGAAGCACAGGGAGATGACCTTGCTACGAATCATTGCGCAAAAGCAAAGAATAGGAAAATATTATAACCACCGAACTAAGCTCAGATACTTCTAGGTATGAGATTTGGTCTTACGGAAGGTCACTGATACACTCAAATTACACCTATTAAATGGCGTAAAGCGGACAATGTCAAATATAGTAATCCAACTAGGTTAGGATTGAATCCCACAGGGAATAGGGTGTGAAAATGTTACTAAATTAGCTGAGTACTTTCATGCAGTCTAGTTTTGTATTCCGTTAAGGTTGTAAAGGATTTTTTGTTCACTAACTAATTTGTTTTTGATTGTAATAAATGGATTAAAGAAACCAAGGTTGTGTCCCCCTTTAGATGAAGTGTATGCCATGGTTATTGGTCTTGATATACTTCTAATGGATTGTTGTACAAATGCACTTAACCTCTGATTGAATCTCTACTATTTCCCAAAAATTAAGGACTATTTCTCTTTATGATTTTCCCAAATATAAAAGAGTGGATATGAAGAACGATTAATATGTGCCAAGTAAATTCATCTTATTCCTACGCGAATTTATTAAACGAGGGTTAACACCTCGAGTTCTTGTTATTTATTCCTACCAAACCCTACTCACTTTCCCAAGTAAAGTAAAGTTTATAACTTAAGTTAATGTTTGCAACCATCAATTATTAATGAAGAACGAAGAATAAATAAACCCTAACAACTCATTATGCATATGTCAAGAATAGAAACCCATTCACATAACACCCATCCTTGGGTTCACAACCTTATTATGAAATTTAGCTACTCATGTTGAAGAACGAACAACAAAATATTAAAGAATTCATAAAGCTTATGTATTGAATAAAGAAGATGATGTAAATTGTATTCTGTCTCAAAAGCTTCAAAAAAATAAAGTATCCAATGCTCTCCAATCAAAAGACAAAGTCTGACAATCAATAATAAATAAAACCCTACGAGAAACTATTTATAAGCTCACCTGAATCAACTCGTTCGTAGCATTAGGCACCATTGTGTTGCCTCCCTTCTTAGGAACACATTGTACCTTGCTCACCCATTTATTATCTGTAATAGGATAAACAACTCAAGCACCTAACCACTTAATAGTCTCTTTCTTGACCACCTCTTGCATGGGTGGATTCAATCTCCTCTGATGTTTAACATTCGGTGTGCTATCCTCCTCAAACTGAATTTGTGCTCACAAATACCAGAAGGAATACTCCAAATGTTTGCAATGGTCCATCCAATAGCATGTCTATAATCTCGTAAAATCTCTAGCAATTTCTTTGTTTGCTCATCATTCAACAATGCAGAGACAATCACTGGCAAAAGTATTACTCGGACCAAGAAACTCATAATTCAGATGCGAAAGAAGCTGCTTAAGCTAAAGCTTAGGCAGCTCAAAAATAGATGGCTTCGCTGGAGGAGTCGTTATATTCTCAAGATCAAGATCCAGCTTCTTTGGTTGGTAAGAGTAGGAACCCAACCCCACTAGAGAATTAACAGTCTCCACATAACCTTCCATATTATCAGCATCAAAGTTCACCAATATGGCTGCTAGAGCCTCACCCAAACATTCTTCTTCCATTTTAAATTCAATGGCCTTGTCTATCACATCAATGGCATCAATAACCGAAATGCTTTCGTAAGCACTCGGTAGTTTCATTCCTTTAATGGCCTGAAAGGTCAACTCTTCATGATTAACCCGGAATTTGATCTCATTCTTCTCTGAATCCATGAGAGCCCTTCCTGTGGCAAGGAAAGGTCTCCCAGAAAAATAGGAATATCTCTATCAACAGCACAATCAAGAATCACGAAATCTGTCGGTAAAAGGAAGTCACCAACCCAAACAAGCACATCATCAACAACCCCAACTGGACTCTTTATGAATCTATCAGCCATCTGCAGTCACATGGTAGTAGGCCTCGGCATTCCCAACCCCGATTGCTTATATATAGCAAGAAACATTAGGTAATATTAGCTCTATTATCACATAAAGCACGAGCAAAATCATGGTGGCCAACAGAACATGGAATAGTAAAGGCCCTTGGATCCTCTTTTTTTTGAACCCTGGTTGTAGATATGATAGAACTAACATGATGATTCATACTCACAAAGGTCATGCTTGATCGGTCTCCTCTTCGTCAACAGCTCTTTCAAATATTTTGCAAAACCTGGCATCTCTTAGAAGGCATCAAGAAACGGGATATTCATCGATAGTTGCTTCAACTGATCATAGAACCTCTGACACTTTCCTCACCAACCTCTGCGGAAAGGGAGGTGTATATTTAAATAGTTGGGTCAAAGGGTGAAGATCCCCTTTAACCGTTGCTTTGCTTGTGTTCTACTTTTTTCATGCTTTTTCGAACTTTCCGGAGTATCAGCAACCTGCTTAACAATAGGAATCTCTGTCTGGACCTCTTCAATAATAGTTGGCACATCAGATTGTGCCTCTGGTTCTTCAGCAACCGGCTCAAGATCAATCACCTTCTTCTCTGCACTTTGAAGTAGTTTCCCACTTCGAGTGCTAATAGCAGCACACCTCTCATAAGAATTACCTCCACCACTTTTCAGATTTGGAATAATGTCACTAGGAAGTCCTCCCTTCTGTGGAGGGTATTGTTCTCTAGAAATTTCTTTCATCTACGACTCGAGCTTCTGAATGAAAGATGTGTGAGATCCCACAGTTTCAGTCAGCCCCTTCAAAGTTTTATCAGCTTTGTCTTGGTTGGCTAAAACCTTCTCAAGCATGCTCTCCAACTTAGAACTCCCTTCCTCATACAACTGGCCTTTTGGGATTGGAACTCGTATTTCCAAAATTATTGTTGTTTTAGTTCCCTTGGTTCGAGCCACCATAGTTGTTGTTGTAATTACCTTTTCCCTGTTGAAGTCTCCATTGATTCTGAGCCTGATTCTGATAGCCTCCTTGGTAGTTCTACCTTTGGTAAACCCTTGAGATTTATTCACATAGTTATCATCTTCAAACAGCATAAGAGTACCCCTTTGAACTTGGTACAGGCCCTTGGGCATTCCCGGAACTTCTTCAACAACATTCACTTTCTTTGCTTCTCTGTCATCAAATCGCTTTGTCAGCAAAGAATATTTGTTGCAAGCTGAGCTAGAGTCTGTCATGTCTCTTGATTCTCTTTCATAATATTATGGATCCTTAGAGCTCCATAGGCTACATTGTCGCATACTACCCCAATGCCATGCTTGATTGTGAGTAGTGAGCTTATCAAGCAACTGAGTGATTCAGGCGTATGTCTTGTCCGTGAAACACCCACCAGCTGCATTATTCGCCACTGCTTGTGTCTATGGATCCAACCCTCTACAGAACTTCTCCATCAATATATTGTCTGGAAAACCATGATTTGGAGACTTTTGCAAATACTCCTTGAATCTCTTCAATGCTTCATATAGTCTTCCGAAAGCTGTTTGAAATCATAAATCTTATCACGAGTTTCAGCTTTTTTGCTCGGTGGACACTACTTCTTGAGAAAGACAGCAACCAGCTCTCCCCACATATGAATAGTGTTATGGGGCATCTTCTCAAACCAAACTCTTGCTTCACCGGCTAAAGAATATTTTAAAACTCTTAGCCGAATTGCATCATCAGGAACTGCATTCTGCATGTGCTATGCACACACACCCATAAAATTCTTCGAGTGTTGATGAGGGTCCTCATCGGTAGAGTTTTGAAAATATCCCTCAAGTTTGAGTAGTTGGTAGATAGTGGATTCATTCTTACAATTAGCGGCATTCACCCTAGGTGGAACAATAGCAGATGCATATTCTACCTCATCTAACATATTCGCAAAGACATTCTCGACCTCCACTTCCACTGGTGGGTCTTCCGCTTGCAAACCCCTATTACTAGCTGCTTCATGCCCTCCTCTATTTTTCATGATCACTTGGTTCACAAGAACAACAAACATGGTGTGATGGAGTTAGAAAAAGACTTTAAGTAAAGCACAAACTATTTAGTAATTTCAAAAGTATAGTCCCCGGCAACGGCGCCAAAGTTTGATAAGCTCAAATTACACCTATTAAATGGCATAAAGCGGACAATCTCAAATATAGTAACCC
This sequence comes from Lycium ferocissimum, assembly GCF_029784015.1. Lineage (NCBI taxonomy): Eukaryota > Viridiplantae > Streptophyta > Magnoliopsida > Solanales > Solanaceae > Lycium > Lycium ferocissimum. The sequence continues at coordinate 5,657,210 of NC_081345.1, read as the reverse complement.
ACTAGGTTGGGGTCGAATTCCACAGGGAATAGGGTGTGAAAAGGTTACTAAATTAGTTGAGCACTTTCTTGCGGTCTAGTTTCGTATTCCATTAAGGTTGTAAAGGATTGTTTCTTCACTAACTAAATTGCTTTTGATTGTCATAAATGGATTAAAGAAACCAAGGTTGTGTGCCCCTTTAGATGAAGTGTATGCTATGGGTATTGATCTTGATATACTTCTAATGGATTATAGTACGAATGCACTTAACCTCTAATTGAATCCATAATATTTCCTAATAATTAAGGACTATTTCTCTTTATGATTTTCCCAAATATAAAAGAGTGGATATAAAGAATGATTAATAAGTGCCAAGTAAATTCATCTTATTCCTAAGAGAATTTATTAAATGAGGATGCAAATTCATTAAACGAGGGTCAACGCCTCGAGTTCTTGTTATTTATCCCTACCAAACCCTACTCACTTTCCCAAGTAAAGTAAAGTTTATGGCTTTAGTTAATGTTTGCAACCATCAACTAGTAATGAAGAACGAAGAATAAATAAATCCTAACAACCCATTATGCATATATCAAGAATAAAAACCTATTCACGTAACACCTATCCTTGGGTTCACAACCTTAGTATGAAATTTAGTACGCATATTTAAGAACGAACAACAAAATATTAAAGAATTCATAAAGCTTACGTATTTAATAAAGAAGATGATGTAAATTGTATTCTGTCTCAAAAGCTTCAAAACAATAAAGTATTCAATGCTCTCCAGTCAAAAGACAAAGTGTGACAATCAATAATAAATAAAACCCAACGAGAAACTATTTATAAGGCCTCAAAAACATGAAATTACAACTGACAAAATTTCCCCTGACGGCATAAGATACGGTTCGTACAATTAAGTACAGACTGTATATCAATATTTCAGTCATTGACTCCTTGTCTTGGTCAAGATTTACGGGCCACTTATACGGATCGTATTTAGAAGTATGTTCCGTATCTTCCTTCCTTCAGTTCTTCTTCACTTTAAATTACGAACCAAGTTAAGGTCCGTATAAAAAGTTACGGACCGTAACACTCGTCCGTAACCATCAACATCCAAAAGTTGGGCTTTTGTTTCTTGCCATGCCAATTACGCCCAAGAGTATGGACCGTACAAATAAGTACGGTCCGTACTCTCCATCATTTTGTGCCAGCTTGTGCGATTTCATTGTTTTTGTCCTTCCAACCTCGAATTGCCTGAAATCCACAAAAACACATCAAAACGACACTTTCTTGGTTAAAAACTAGTAAAACTTCTCGTTAAAAGGCATCAATTATGCCGTAATTTCACGGTACATCAGTCACTCTTAACACCAGAGACTTATATGCTGGAAAGCTGGGTCCAAATTGGGAAGGACCTTACCGATAGCCATCACCGGAAGGGGTTTGCATCAACAAGAAATGGAAGATGGAATGAAGTTACCTAACAATTGAAACGTCAGTCACTTGATGCGGTACTATTGTTAAAGGTACATGCTATTTTTGCTATTGTTTGGTTTAATGCTAACCTGGTTTTCAGGAAAAAAGTGTGTTTATGCGTGAAAAGGAAAAAACAACTCAAAAATCGTTCGCAATATACTAAAAACACGTGTTGCACTCTTTTACTTAGACCGATGTTTGTCCCAAAAAGGGTTTTTGGCAAGGTTTTTAATGAGGCAAAGAATGTAAAACTTGTTACCTTTGGAAGAACGAGAATCCAATTTGGTCCAAGCAAGGGAAGAAGGGAATTGCTAAAGAGCTTCTCGAAAGAGTGCCCAAGTATTATACTGGACTGTCGAAGGAAGGATCAAACATTGTTTGAGTCCTCATGTTTCATACTCAAACACTTGGGGGGGGGGGGGGGAGGATATTGTACCGAGAAGGAAAATTTTAATATCTTAGAATACTGGGGACTGTTGCCACGCTCTAAACCGGTCAAAAGAACAGTAATCCGGTGAAGTCGAGGTAGCCCTTTTGTTTGAAGTTTGACTATGATTGTAATTTATAAAGAGATATTCATTAGTCAGTAAAAGACTTTTTCTCCGCAAATATTTAGGCTTAATTTTAACTTGGTTTTTTATATCAAGGTAATTAAAGTCAGTTGTTAAAAATTTGCAATGAATGTTCCTGAGATGAATAAGAGACGTTGTATTCATAAGCATAAATACAAGGTTCTTGTTCATAATTTTATTGTAAAGAATTGTTACCCGAGTAAAATCAAAATCGGATGAAGAATTCCCGACATTATGCGCAACTAAGGTTGGACGTAAAATTCACGACGTTTATGCCAAAAATATAGTCAACGCCAACATCATCGAGATGGATAAAGATTTGATTAAATAATCGAATGAAAATAAAAAACTAAAAGTAAAGAAAGTTTCATTAACACGAAGGTCTCAGGGACCGGAGCAAAAGGCCATGAAATTACATAATTATATTGTCAGGATTTATTCCCCTCATCAAGATCAACACGGTCGGGGTTGACATGGTTGGCAGGAGCAGCAAAAAGAGTCAGGCTCGAAAGAGTGTCACCTTCAGCTTCAATGTCATCTTCTTAATCACCTCCGTCATCTTCATTTTCATCGCCAAAGTTATCGGCATCAAGATGGGGGGAAGGAGTCAATGCTTCGAAGGCTTTAAGTTCGAGCCTATAGGCTTCATCAATTTTGTTTTCGAGGTTTTCAATACCATCTCTGACTTGTTCGAGAGTGAACCTCAGGACTTGACAAGTGGTATACTCAACATGAAGAATAAACCAATACTCTTGGGCATCAACGGTAGCACGAGCCTCGTCTCATTCCAAAAGAGCTTCATCACGTTGGGCTTTGAGAACATTGTTCTCTTTGGTCAGGGCAGCCAAATCAGCTTCTAATCCTTTAATAACCAAGGATCGCTGGTAACTTTGCTCTTTCCGCATCGTAAGATGATGGTTATGTTCTTGCTCCATTGCCTTTTATTCATCATTAATAACTGAGAATTCAACATTAAGTCTTAGGACTTCGGCATCGAGAGCAGACTCCCTTTGAACATTTCAATGCAAGGCTTTCCCTTGTCCATCAAATTCAAATTAAAGCTTGTTGAGATTTTCCTGAAGTTGATTGGCTTGTTGGCTGAAGGCTTCTTTTTCATCATTTGCTTGCTTGAGATCCTAGTTGGCCTGTTGAAGGTCCTTTTTAACTTGTTCAAGTTCAGCCTTCAAGACCGGAAGATCTCCGCTTAGTTGAGAATATCTTCTGCTCAACTCTGACTTATAAAATTCAAGCTCCCGATCTTTATCACCCAAATGGGCATTTAACTTATCAAAGTCGTCGATGCAAAGTCGCAAGCCTTTGCCAATGAGAAACCTGACCTGAATAAGAAACAACTAGTTTAAAAATAAAAAAAATATAGAAAGGAAAAATCAAGTATGAGAAATGCGATTAAAACTAAGGGAAGAAGAAAGTCTTACCCAGCCTGTGGCATGCATGCCTTCATTGATGAGACACTTCCAAGAAACCTCCCTCATTTTCTTTTTGTCCAATTTCGAGATCTGAGGTCTTAAGTAGTTTGCAACACTAACGGGTCTAAAGATGAAGTTGGTGTCCTCAGTAATCGATATGGTAATAGTCCTCACCTGATTCGAATTTACACTCGGAGCTGGATAAACGTCGACCAATCGATCTAGAGAAGAAGCGTGGTTTCTTAGAGGGCAAGCAGCCCATCGAGGAGATGATAGCCTCATGGGAATTCTAGGTTGAGAAGGCCTTGAAGACTCGGCCTGAGGGCTATTGGAAAAAAAGGTTACCACCAATGGTGGCATCGGCTTCAGAAAAGAAGTGATCAAGGTCATCCCCATCAAATTCTGGGTGGACAATGGAGTGGCGGGTCGAGTTTCGGGAACGGTCCCCGACCTGGTTCTTGTGAAAACTATGTAATCTTTTTCAGTTGCTTTGTCATCATCAAGGATGACGGTCTCAGGAGCCGAGGGGATTGGAAAATTTGAAGCACCTCTGTCTTCATTCTCAGCATTGGATCTGGAAGAACTTCCTTCTTCGGAGCTCTTCTTTCTTTTGAGAGGAAGGGATGTAGTTGGTGCGGTGGAAACAACCACCTGCTTCTTTGTTGAAGAATCAGAAGATTTTTTCTTCTTCGTCTTCTTTGTTGCAACTCGAGTGATTCGCTGAGCGGAAGCCTCCGGATCCATTACAGGGTCAATCATAACGACCCTTGGTCAAACGATTCCTCTGGGTAAACCTAAGAAAACAAATGAACTTTGAATTCTAAAGGAATCGATTGATAGATAAGCCCGGGAGAATAAAACAACTTTGCTTTCCATCGGTTTCGAAAATTTCTTTCCAAGTTCGAGAATCACGACTCGGAACATTTAAAAGTGCTTCAACCCAATCAGGAAAATGCATGTCAACGACAGGGATGATTTGGTGATTTTAGAAAAAAAGAAGTTAGAAGACATCAAAAGAAAATTGAATTAACATCCAAAAGGATAGAACTTACGTGTCAAATTTCATTCCTCCAGGATGGGCATATACCTCTCTTTGATAATTTATGCCGTGAGAACGGCAACAAATCTTTTTATCCAGCCTCGGTCATTATCTTCATCCAAGCTAGTGATGAACGAAGACTTACCTCGCTTGGATATGGTGATAATCTCACCTCGAAAGATTCTAGGTGTATAAAGCCGAATGAGATCATCCAAGGCAAAAGGAAGCTTTGCTTTGTTGGCTAGGAATCGGATGCATGCCATTGCCCTCCATACGGACGGACCAACTTGAGCAAGGTAAATATTGTAGCGTTTGTACATTTCGATTATTATCGGATCAATTATCGGTACCAAGCCAAACGTGAACGGCTATGTATATATGTTCGAGAAACCCGGTCTCAGTTTGGTTACATTAGCATCTGGATGGGGGATAACGATTTCAGAAAGGGTTTCCCAGTTACAATCCTTGCGGACTATTTTAAGGTAAGCAACAGTAATAGAGGAAGGGTAAGTTTTGACCATTTCACCTCGGTCGCTTTGAATGAGTGGTTTCCTTGCAGTAAAGTCATCAGTGAATTTAAATGTACTGGGTATGAATGGGAAGGCTATCTCAATGATGGAAGCTAGGGTTTCACCACCATCGATGCCGTCGCCGGCTGTCGGCAGTAGAGAAGTGGTTGAAGAAGTTGGAGCATTTGGAGCAGGAGAAGATAAAGGTAGAGTTTTGGCCATGTTTTTATGTTTAGAGATTAGATAAAAGGGCTAAGAGTCGGGAAATTAAGAAAGTGTTGGAAAGGATTTCAAAAGATGAAAGGCTGATTGAAAAGAATGGAGAGTGCAAAAGAAGAATAAGAGGGATTTGGGATTTTTGTTATGAAAATATCATTACGAAATGGTTCAAAAACCCGCACCGTCCTTTTTTGCCAATCATAGTAAGGCACGTTGCCGGAGGTGCCATAATTGAAAGGACACACATCAAATCAAGAGTCAGTAAGAACGTTTCATTTTTCCCGCCAAAAGGGTTAACGACTTTGAATTGTTTCGGATAAATGATAAGGTCAAAACCACTTCCCGGTAACATTTCGATATTCCACCGAGAAGTGGGGGGACTATCTGTATACATCGGAAATATTGCGTTGAACAATGGCGTGAAGATTGATTGAATCCGGAGGGAACAATTTCATGCGACCCAGAGCGAGTGTTACGAAGCAATTGATACAGGTCATTTATGAACATCGGACGTTACACAACCGGTCCGGATTTGGAGCTGGACGTTACATTTCTACATTTAAGCGATATTTATTGGTTATTATTGTTCATTATCAATGTTGGTGATTGCCACCTATAAAATAGCTTAAGCTCGGTGTACTAGCAGATCTTTTACAACATTACAACCTAAATATTCAATTATAAGCAAAATTGTTATTTTATTATTCTTTTTGTTCCGAGTTTATAAAAGTTCTTCAAGGCTAAGTGTTCAACCAGAGTGATATTCACCAAAGGATTTCCTCCAAGCTCATATGGCTCAGGCTTATTTTATTATTTTTCCTGCATTATAATTATCTGATTTCATTATTTATTTCTTATTCCTTAGTCATATTCATAGCAAATCAACTCACGCATCCTTTAAACCACTAATAAATTTAACTGTACCTTTTTGGGGTAAACAAAGTTTTTTTCAATTTTTTCCAAAAAATATTTAAAAAATATTACTCCCCCTGTCTCAATTTATGTGATGCGCTTTCCTTTTTAGTTTGTCTAAAAAAAGAATGATACATTTCTATCTTTTAAAATAATTTTACTTTAAACTTTGCCTTTTACCCTTAATGAAATGATTTATAGCCACACAAATATCTATGACTTGTTTTAGACCACAAGTTTCAAAAGTATTCATTTTTTTCTTAAACTCATACGTAATCAAACTATATCATATAAATTGGAACGGAGGGAGTGTTTGGTTATAAAAAATGACCAGTTTTGGGGAGTTTTTGAAGATGAATTTTTCAGGTTTCAAAAAGTGGTATAGACTAGTTTTTCAAGTTTTCTACTCACAAAACTTTAACTTCTTTTAAAAGTAAAATGCATGTCCAAACACAATTTCAATTTCCGAAACCCATTTTACATCTCATCTTCAAAAACAATTTTTTTTCAAGTTTGAACCAAATCTATGCCTAAACGCTAGCTAATTATTTTGACTCTGTTACTACAAAAATATTTCAGGATGCTGACCGTCAATGAAGAGTAAGATCCATTTAACACTTGACAGACTATAAGTGTATACCGACTTCATTCATTTGACTGGCTATTTATGATGTCCGAAGTTTGCATAAATAAACAAAAGAGAGTATGTCGTATGTTGTGGCAATAGATGTTAATACAGTTAATATGATTAATTAATTTTTAAAAATTGCTTAATTATGTAATATAGTAGTTCAAGTTAAGGCTAATAATAACTGCACTCAATGCTACATGTATTTAATTCATCTATTTATGCTTAATGTAGTAATTAGTATCACATCTTCACAATTATTCTTCCACCAACTTATTTTATAAATGGATTGTATTGTTAAAATGAGTGAATAAATTATTCAAGTGAGACTTGCGTGTTCAGAGCCAAAGGGGAAAACCAATTCACAGTCTCAATTTTCCTTAATTTTTAAAAATTGCTTAATTATGTAATATAGTAGTTCAAGTTAAGGCTAATAATAACTGCACTCAATGCTACATGTATTTAATTCATCTGTTTATGCTTAATGTACTAATTAGTATCACATCTTCACAATTATTCTTCCACCAACTTATTTTAAAAATGGATTGTATTGTTAAAATGAGTGAATAAATTATTCAAGTGAGACTTGCGTGTGACAGAGCCAAAGGGGAAACCCAATTCACAGTCTCAATTTTCCTTCAAAATTCACATGAGTCATAAAATTGAGCCACACATATGAGGTCACATGACCATTGTTATTTGAGAAATTGAAATAAATATTCGCCCATCAATTTTTTTTTTTTTTTTGCATATCAATGTATAATATACATACAATTGTACATTCTTAATACAAAATATAGAGTGTATATAGTTTTTATCTATTTAACTTGCGAAGGTAATCATTTTTTTGCCGACTGGCCAAATGTGTAACTTGCCCTTTTAATTTCTCTGTGTCCCACTGCACATGGATCAACCGTGGGAGAGACACATTTTGTTAAGGGGTGTCATTTGAATATGATTTTTCAATTTATACTAGATATGTTACTAATAAAAATATGTATATATACAATAGACTGAAACTTTTTAAAATGTACAAAGTAAATGTAAATCTAATTCATGAAATGAAACGATAAATCATTATAGTGTAGGATTTTAAAATGTACAAAGTAAATGTAAATCTAATTCATGAAATGAAACGATAAATCATTATAGTGTAGGATTCAAACACTTACACGATGGTTTGTGATAATAAATCTAATATGTAGTACTACACTACTACTACTTATACAAAATCATGCATATAAGGATAGTGCAAAATAATGGAACATATAGCCAAGCTTTTATTTTCTGTGTGTCTTGTACGTGAAAGTGGGTGGGTGGGGTTTCAATTCTCCAATAAAAAGAATATTTTGTATGGTGACAATAACTATTTTTAAAAGAATAAGAATAAGAATTAGAAAGAAAAAAAAAAAGAAGCATTATAAGGATCAGCTGTCTGTCTGTTTCTACATGGAATGAATAGACCGTGCATCTCACCGACAAGGACCTTGTTCAATCACAAGGCTCTTCCCATCTTGCACTTGCTTTTTATGACCTGTTTCACAAAAGGAGAAAGAGAGCCAAAAATAAACTAAGAAATTTATAAATCACATTAAACACGAAATGATTTTTTACTAATATTATTCCTGTTGGATATCATTTTCCTTGTCGAACCAGACTGAAAAGTTTGAGCATCCAATTTTTCTTTTATTTGAGATTTTTTTTTTTTTTAATTACGTTTTCTTTCTTGCTTTTTTCTCCTCAGAGGTGATTAATTTGTAATTCAATACAGTTCTCTGAAATAGCACAGCTGCCTATACAAGCGAGCCATCAATCATGGCATATTACCCGAGCCATCAATCATGGCATAGCGGCCGAATCATTCATTATGAATTAAGTTCATCATCCCGTTAATAGGGGTATATCAAGTCATAAATCAGTTAAGAGGCGATCTTCAAATAATTAATCAAATTCAACTCAAGCAAAACTGTTCATTGGGCAAAACACGTCTTAAAGACCAAAACTTTAAAAAACAGGTTCAATAATCCCACTATAGTGGCAAAACATGTTTGATACTTCTATCATAGTAGGTAATACACACAAAGGTTTGATGCGGGCTTGACCATACACACACGACGTACACCTTGTTCAAAATCATCGTTCATGTCAAAAAGTATGTTAAAAAAAAAAATACATACCTCAAATTCCGCCAATAACACTCTAACGGATCTGAGGTTTAACAATCACTCTACAATCGATTATGATGATAAAGATTAGAACTTTAATCTAATTCCACCCATTTCCCCTTTTTTTTTTGGAAAAACAAGGGTTTTTAAGCCAAAACTCATGTTCTTGATATCTCATGAATCACCCATGGATTATAACATTTCTCAATCTATATACGAACTCAAAATCAACCCCATAAGAATAGATGAATCAAGGAACTTACCTCACAAAATTTCTTGAAGATTCTTCTCTTCAACCAATCTCAAATCAAATTCTTATATTCTATGAATCAAATGATGATTTGGTGTTAATCCACATTAATGAAATAGAATAATACTTGGGGTTTGATTAGGAACTCACCTTATGAGATTTGGACAAGCTCTAGGTCTGTTTTCTCCTAAAAAGTCAGCCAAAATGAAGCAGGATTGAAAATTCCCGAAATTTTTTATGAGCTGAGCATTTATAGGCGATATGATCTGCTGAACTATTTGTGTCCCATATTGCAAACACAAATTGAAACAAAATACTTGGAAATTTCGGGGACAAAATGCGACCAACATTTTGCAGGGCGTATTGGTTCAGCGGATTACTCCACGACTTTTCAGTAAAAAGATCATAACCTTTTGTACAGAGCTCTGATTGACTTGATCTTTATATGGTTCGAAAGGTATTTCAAAGGGCTACAACTTTCATCATTTTTGTTTTCTTAGATTCTTTACGAATTTTGAGTTATGCTCGCTAGAAGTCAAGCTTAGTGTGAAGTTTATCGATACTTTCGATTCTTATGCACCTCCATTCATATTGATCTTAAGACAGCCTTTACACCCCAAACTTACTTCGAATAGCTATAACGTTATATTATAACTCTAGTAATGGATTCAAACATAACCCAAATTTATAGAGTGTAACATTCTCACGGCTCAAAATTGACTAAAAAGTTAAGTAGATCAGAAGGTTTGTGATTTGGAGTTCATGATCGACGAGCGGAGTTTGTTGAAGGTTTCAGCCATGAAAGGTGTGATGAGGGTCGGAAAGAAGGGTAAGTTGAGCCCGAGATACATTGGTCCTTTGAGATTGTTCAGCGTATTGGTGAGGTGACTTATGGGTTATCTTTACCACCTAGTTTGTCATGTGTTCACCCTATTATTTTATATTTTGATGCTCAAGAAGTACCATTCGATGGTTCTCATGTGATTCACTGGGATACAATATTGTCTGATCAGAATTTGACTTTTGAGGATGAGCCGGTAGCCATATTGGATAGGAAAATTCTGTAGTTGAGATCCAAAGAGATAGATTCAGTGAAGGTTCAATGGAGGCATCGTCCCCGTCAAGGAGGCTACTTAGGAGACCAAGCCGGACATGTGGAGTATATATCCTCAGCTTGTCATCAGTTCGAGTACTTTATTTTCCTTTATGTTCGAGGACGAACGTGTGTTTAAGTGGTGGATGATGTAACGACCCGTTAGGTCTTTTTGAGATCTTATTCCCTTTTCCCTGAATGACCCTTCCCATAGCTTTAAGATGATAATTTTGACTTACGAGAATGGGTGGCATGATTCCTGAGCAATCAGGTGGGTTTCAAAAAAGAAAAAAGATATTTTAGAAATCCTTAAATAATGAAATGGGAATGGTTGACCAAAGAAAACATCTAGAGTTAACAAACCCGCAAGAGAGCTTGGACAATTCTCTTAGGTCTGAAATGTGATTTATAACTTAGTTGGATAGTTGAAACGGATCCCGAGGGGTTTGGGGGTGTTTTGGACTCTTGGTTGAGAAATAAGCTTTTAAGATGAATTGGAGTCGACCACGGTCAACATCGGGTCAAGACGATCCCATATGGGTGTTTTGAGTGCGCGAGCAATTTCGTAGCATGTTTTATGACGAAAATGCATATTTGATTTGTGTACGGGGGGTCCCGGATGTGTTTTAGTGTTGATTCCAAGTTTGGGAAACACCAGCATTTTGTGGTGTTCAACTGCTGGTTTTGTTCATCGCGTTCATGAAGAGATGACGAGGATATTTATCACGATCACGAGGCCTTGGTCGCGTTCGAAAAGTGTCGGTCCGGCACGGACTGTGCTCTCAAGGATTCCTTCGCGATCGCGAAGGACCCTTGAGCAGTGTTATTTTAATTTTCAAAAACAGGATTTGACGTTTCATTTCATATCTTGAGCTAGAGACCTCGGTTTTGGAAGATTTTCGAAGGATTTTCAAGATTCGTCATGGGGTTACTCCTTTTTATCATTCTGTCATACAGTCTTGCGGCGGGAAGGAAGGCGGGGGGTGGGGGGGGGGGTGTGTACAAGTATGAGCAGATTTGCACTGTGTCGATGCTCCCGCTAGTAACAGAGGTAGCTTGTCTATAAATGTGAGAAGCCACTAAATTTTAACAAATACTATATTCAGAATTAGTCTTAAAAGTATAATAAATTTAATGTAGAAGTGCTTTAATGACTGATTTTAAAGATGAACCTTTTTTATGTCATGCCACTGAGCACTTTTTGTACTTTGTGTCATAACAAGGAGAAGTATTATACCCCTGCGGCTATTATCCAAAATTTCCTTAGCTACAAAGAGGCTAATAACCTTAAGAAAAGGCCTTAAAGAAAGATTTTGGCTGTCTCAAAGTGGTGTCACAATCATTACTTTGTCATCTTGAGCATTCCAACTGCATGATTAACACATAATTATTATCGGAATCCAAACATTCAACAACTTTGCCACTTTTTTCGTTTAAATAAAAATACATTTGCTTAGTGATACACTGACACACATCAAAAGAAGCAAAATTGAGCCCGCACTTGACTAATTTGCGTTTGTAGTTCGTCCATCACAATCAACAGCTAGCAAAAAATAGCCGGTTTCATAAATAGAGGGTTTAATCAATTAAAATAAGAGTATTATTTTGTGCGGTAACTTAAGTATTCCCTCCTTTTTATCTTCATTAATATCATCATAAATATCTTACTTACAAAGATTCTTCCCCTTTTGCATCAGCCAATTTAGTACAGGTTTCGATGAGTTTAACGAACTCATTGTTCTTGATTGATTTATATATGCATACGCAAAAAGATATAAATAAATATTAAGGAAGGAACTCGTTTACTGATTCTGTAATTAAAAAGTTATAATTTACTCATTCTAAATTGTGTACTTTGCACTTGCTCGTTGATTTTTTTTAACAAAAGCGGAACACAAGCCAGAAGAAGATTTAAAAGTAAATACATCAAATGAAAAATGAGGATGGAATTTCACGAATTATTCTTTTGTTCATTGGATGTTTTTATAGTTGAAACTTTTGAGCCTCTAATCTTTTGTATTTCTTAAATTTACATTTAAGGTTTTTTTTCCTCTGACATAATCATTTTGTAATTTCGATGTTGCGGTTCGCATTTCGTGGGCGAGGTTAGCGCTCGGAAAGCTACATCGAACTTGTTGGTGCTCTTTCGGATTTTGTTTTGAAAAAGAGTCGCCACCTAATTTTTAGGAAGTTAGGAAAATCAGTTTTGAAGGGTTTATTCAAATACAGTGAAAAAACCTTCGTAATCCAAAGTTCTAGATAAGGATTCTGGTGATCTCCTAAGGAAGGTGTTAAGCACCCTAGTATTAAGGATCCGTACTATACGGTTGATCTGCGAATTCCAGTGTGTGATTGCTTCAACTGTTTATTTTGTGATTACTTCCGCATTTAAAAGACTGTCATTATTGCATATCATTTGGTTTTTGGAAAGAGAATTGAATATATTCCCCTTACATATGGGTACTTTAGGTTCGGATTTATAATATCCAGATAAGAATAATTTTTTTTTATGTACAAGGATAGTATATTTTGTTTACAAAAGGTACAAAATGTTTTGGTTTTATAATATACATAAGTAAGTATATATCATTTTTCTATTCATGCTTAATCCCACACTTAACTTCGGGTCAACCCGTATAATGTGTTAGAACGTCTTATCCCAAAACTTCGTATTTACGAACGTTTTTACTTAATTTGAACAAGCTTAACTTATGAAAATGGTTTGTTTTAGTATTATGAATTTGTGGACAAATGTGTATATACAAAATTGATTTTCTGAGTTTGGGCTTAAAGCCTAAAATATGACACTTTTATTGAAAGGGTTGCATTTTCCGTTTGGGCTTGACCCAAATTCTTATTTGCATTTTTTTTTTGTTTCCTTTTCTAAAATCAAATGAGGTTCAGTCCCTAAAATCTTTATTTTATGTTGGGCTTGGGCCCAAAATCATTTATTGGTTCCTGGCGGGCTTCAGCCCAAAAAACTCTATTTTTACTACTGGGCTCGGCCCAAATCATTTGACTTGAATTTGGTTTTGGTCCAGAAAATTGTACAAATGTATTCCTTGATTTAAAACATGATCCAATTTAAAGAGAAATGTCATATCATTTGTGGTCTTAAAAATCCCTTTGTCCTTCTGTTTTAACTTGTATTAGTTTTCCATTTAACTTGAGAAATTGTTATGCTAAATCTGATTTTTTGAAAATCATTTGGGGACTTAAGGTCAACTAAACGGCATAAGCACCGGTGTCCTAAGATGACTAGTTCAAACCATAAAGATTCCAATAAAATATATGAGTTTTTTCAAGCATTACAAATACAAATACAACATTTTTTTAAAACTGAGAAAAAATAATAAAAGAGCGAAGGCAGGTTAGGGGCGTACCACGCCCCCTAGTTGGCCATTTTCACCCATGGCTGGGCCTTGTGCGTATATTTATAATATTAGCTTCCTTTCTTCATCTTGGACCCTTTATGTGAAAGAATTTCCTGTTGGGCCTTGGCCCAATAGGTTGGCTTTGGACTCGGCCAAGTGGCCATGCAGTGAAGAACAGGAAAGAGAAAAGGAACCCGGTTAGAAAAAATACTACTGATCGTACCAAAACTATACGCATACACAATATGTAAAATGATGGACATATATGCATACATAACTATGGGGGCTTATAGGTCGTAGAAGCCTAAGTTCGATTTTTAAAGAAAGGGCCCTATTCGACACCTGTTCCCCTCTCTGTGTTTAGCTAAGTGTAAACATGGCCAACTATTAGACTTAGAATGGGCCAGGCCCAATCACCTACTTAATCGAGATTTTGTCTAAGTATTGAAGCTTAAATGGGCTGTCTACTCCCTTTTCCATTTGATATACACTTCCTGAGGCCCCTATATACACATTACATATACATGATATACCTGATGATATACCATATAGGCATAAGAAGGACAGGGTTGCAATAGGTTCAAATGACCACAAGTCACCCAGAGATGACCCTTTACTTCAGTCCGTTTAACAGTAACAAGATCATGTAAAAGAGGAGGGTACAACATTCATATGAATTGCCACTTAGGTAATATGGAAATAAAAGCCATGTTTCTACAAGATCTTCACAAAAAAAGAATGGCACAAGGACTCAATAAAACTAAATGATTTTAGTTGTTTTAGTGTTTCCTTCCAGACAGAACCTCATTATCAGTAGCTCACTTTAACCTATACTCTTTGTTTTCAGAATTCAATCAAATTACTTATATATAAACCCTCTACTTATTTTAAACAAGGTTATTTGGACCAGACAGTCCCAAGAATTCAAACAGCTTTAGCATTTCGTATCATAAAGGGAATTAGACCTCAAAGCTTTTACCAAATCCCTTTTTTAAGATTTAGCAGCCTGAAATTAACAATCTCTTCCTTTATTTTTAACAACTTGTCTTGACAGATTCATTTTAGATCCCTTTCTCTTTTTGGTTTACTAATAGCAATTGGAGAGTTAGAAGTGCGGATAATGTGAACATACACCCCATAGGCATGTAGGGCATACCATGGCACCCCTTATCTGGAAGGAAGTGCTATGATCCAAGTTATACTTGCTTCATGCTTAACCCTCTCTTTAAGGTACCTTTAAAAGGTCCCCCCATGTCAAGTGGTTTACAATTCACTTATACACACTTAAACTTCCCCAAATGCCATCTCTAAGCCAAGTCCGTATAATCATTCTAACTTAATTTATAAAAGATCAACATTAATCATGATCACGGATAACCATAAGCTAACACAGTATTATCAGGATTCCACCTTAGCTAAGCATACCCACATCAATAACACTCTTAAACCAACAAATCATCACTCAAATTAAACAAAGAAGACTGCAAGAAAGTTATCACAAGATAACCTTAACTAAGCATAATTCATATCAGTACTACTCCCAAACTAAGCATATTATCACTAACAATCAAACTAAGCATAGAAAAATAAGCTAACCTCAACTAGCATAACTTATATTAGCAATGTTCCCAAACTAAACAGATCACTAATACTCAAACTAACTAAAGAAGACTATAAGAAAAATAAACTAGAGAAATGGTTAACTTTTTGATGTGCAACCGCGAACAAAATTGAATTTGGAACCATAGTGCTTCCAATCCAAGAACTCAACCACACAAACAGAAAAGAATTAAATTTTAGAGCTAAGAAAGGACTTCACTTTTAAAGCTAAGTCTATAATTTTACTAACAACTTAAATTGAGTTAAATACTCAAGATTCAGGCTTTGTGGATTCTGAAACTTTTTTTTTTTTTTGAGTGTGAGGGTAATAGAACCCCAGAACTATTGAATACCTCTAAAACAACAATGTGGGACTTGTAGTTTTTTCAGATGCAAAATGCTTAATTCATTAAATCTATGGCTAGGATTTAAAGAAAACACACACATGGGTCGGATTTGACCTATTCTAGGTCGATCCGACCCAAACCCTTGTGAACCAATGAAAATCGATCTTTTAAATTCAAAATAGGATAGCAATCAACAAAAATATGAAATGTTTGAGAGAGTGTGTGTTACCGGTTCTGATGCTTCAAAGGTTGTGTTTGGTGAAATGGAGCGGAGAAAACAGAGCTAGCAATTAATGCTACACAAAACGGGCGTACAAAAGCTGAGAGAGGACTGTAGTCTCTGCGTGTTGCCATTTTTGGCATGAGAGAGACGAGGCAGCGCTAGGTTTAACACGAAAGAGGAAGGGAGAGAGGAGAGAGAGTATAGAAGGTGTGTTTGGTGTGGAGTAAAAATGAAAAGAAAAGGAGGGGTTTTGCCCCTTAAGCTGAGGCGTGTTTATTAGGTTGGGTTGGTCCACTTTATTGGACTAGGTTCGGTCCAAAATTTTAAAGAAGAAGAAAGGGCCTCGTATACGTATATAATGCATATATGTATGTATATTCAGTGCATACACGTGTATAAAGGGTAAAATGGGTAGATTAAATAAATGAGTAAAGTTAAAAATATCGATTATTGACCACAATATTATAATTGGGACATAATTAATCTATTAATTAATTCAAAATACGGCCAATTATGCAAATGGGCTTAGTTTTTGCAAATATGACCTCTAAAAATGCATGGTTCACTTTGTTTGTCATCCAAGGACTCTAAGTAGTTAAAATAAATTACGGAAGGTCAAAATTAGGTGTCAACAACTGCCCCTTCGGTGTTCAGGGATGGCAGGACCATCCCTGGGCAACGAAATTTGACTAACCCTAATTTTGACTGACTCGACTTATTCTACCTCTTATTTTTATGCAGTTTTCAAATCTGTATGGCCGGCCCCTAGTTTCTGAGTTTTCTGCATATCTCGGGCTATATGAGAATTCAGGCCACTTGTAGTTTGACTTGACTAAGGACTTTAAGTGATTTGAAAGGAAAGTCCTGAGATCTCCGGTCTTGTGACTGGGATTCATCAGGACCACTGTTAGAATGTGATCGACTCTCTGGTCTTGAGTCCGCCTACATATTCCTAGTTTCTGGGAATCAGGTCACATGTAGTTCAACTCACTGGGGAAGAGTATATCTCTTATGCAGGAGTACCTTCAGATTTCCCGATTTGTACCAGACCAATCGAGGTGTTTAGTAAAGAAAGTAAATAACAGACAAAATTGTGGCTGAGTCTGAGATCGGATGGCTTCCAAATCCTCGCCAGAGACCATGACTCTCATGGGCACCCTATCTTGACCGGCTACGTAAGAAAAAGTTTCACGTTTGCTCCACAATCGTTCGGATCTGGTTCGGTGAGCCGACTCCTTTATGGCGACTGTGTAACTGTTTATCAAATTTGACAGCATTGTAGATATTCCTTGTGGTGTAAACATGTTTCTTCGATGAGTAGCCTTTGTGGCTGTTGCTTTTTTGCACAGATGGCCTTTGCGGCTGTTCGTATGAATGGTCCTTTTGGCAGTTTGCATGAATGAATGGCCCTTCTGGCAGTTTGTATGAATAGCCCTTTTAGCTATTTATATGAATGGCCCTTTTGGCAGTTTGTATGAATGACCCTTTTGGCAATGCTTACATGAATGGCCCTTTTGGCAGTTTGTATGAATGACCCTTTTGGTAGTTTCTATGAATAGCCCTTTTGGAAACGCTTGCATGAATGGCCCTTTTGGAAACGCTTGCATGAATGGCCCTTTTGGAAACGCTTGCATGAATGGCCCCTTTGGCAATGTTTGTATGAATGGCCCTTTTAACAGTTTGTAAGAATGGCCCTTTTGGCGGTTTGTATGAATAGTCCTTTTGGCAGCTTGTACGAATGACCCTTTTGGCAATGCTTGCACGAATGACCCTTTTGGCAATGTTTGTATAAATAACCCTTTTGGCGATGTTTGTATGAATGACCTTTTGGCAGTGTTTGCATGAATGACCCTTTTGGCAGTGGTTGTATGAATAGCCTTTTTGGTAGTGTTTATATGAATGAGCCTTTTGGCATGTTTGTATGAATGGCCCGTTTGGTATGCAGATGACAGATATGGTCCTTTTGGCATGCAGATGACAGATATGGCCCTTGCGGTTGGATAATCTTTATTTCGTCCGTTGTATCGGCTTTGACCCTCGTGGTCTGGTATGCCTTTCAGTCGAATATGTCTTTGTCCTTCATTTGTTTTGTTGACCTTTTTGGTCAAAGATGTCTTTGTCATTCATTCCTTGTGACCTTTTTGTCAATTTGACGTCTGGTTGAGTTTGCCTTTCGCCTTCGTTGCGGATAAGCCGGTTGATGATGTATCCGCCTTCCTTTTTTAAAGCCTGCATCCACAGAAAATTTGTTAATTTCCTAAGAGTCTGATTAGTGTTGTCGTCCTCCTGTCTGGTGTCTTCTCTTGATGTTCCTTTGAATCCTCTTGGACTCGATATTTCGAGAGATGGTTATTAGAGCACTCTTATGCTAATTTGTTTGAAAAATTAGAAATAAAGTTATGAAATGCGTGTTTTCCTTGAAAATTTTTGTTTCATTTTAGCTGTCGTGACATGTGTTTTTTCGAATGAGGTCTTTTGGTCTTCCAGGAGATCTTGTTGCTGAGCTCCTGAACTGGTGGAATTTTTGAGATCTTTTTCAAAAAATTTGCCCCAGTTTCAAGTCTTGATTCGATTGACTCTTGCGTCGTTTCGCAGTGCGGGAATTTTTTAGGGAACCTTAAAAATTCTTCCCCAAAGGTACGATCTGGGCTTGTCATTTTCTTTGTTGATTGCTTTTGATAAGTTCTCCTAAAAAATTCCACCCTAGTGTAGGGCTGACGCTGGTTGACTCTTGCGTCGGTCCTTGCATTCTGATCTTACTGATTCATTTTGATTTCGTGTCTCTGAGGTTTCCTAAGGGTTTCTTGGATTTTTCTTTTGTGACGACCGAGCTCGAAAGAGCCTATGTATCCTGTCGCAGCAGGAAATCAGGTCGAACGTAGTTCAGGATAAAGTAATTGAGTTTTGATTTTTACTAATAATGCGACTGGGTCCGATGAGGACTGCCTACGTATCCCACTGTGGGGAAGTCAGGTCATTGTGTAGTTCATTACATAGATGATAGTTTTCCCTATTCTATTACAAAAGTACGATTACAAGAAAAAGATACTATTGCAGGGAAATGATAATGTGATTACAAGCAAATGGAGTCCTAAATGTAGTATCTCTTAAGTGCGTCTGCATTGATAGCTTTGGGCCATTCTTGTCTATCCATCTCGGCTAGGACCATGGCTCCTCCTGAGAGTACTTTTCTGAACATGTATGGTCCTTGGCAGTTTGGTGTAAATTTCCCTTTGTATTCTTCTTGGTGAGGGAAGACTCGCTTGAGTACGAGTTGTCCAATTTGGAAGAGTCGGGCTCTAATCCGTTTGTTGAAAGCTCGAGATATTCTCTGTCTATATAGTTGTCCATGGCATACTGCCACCATTCTTTTTTCGTCGACCATGGCCAGTTGCTCGTAGCAGTTTCAGACCCATTCTGCATCATTCAGTTCTACTTCTTGGATGATCCTGAGTGAAGGAATCTCCACTTTTGCGGGTATGACCGCTTCTATGCCATAGACAAGGAGGTACAGGGTTGCTTCGGTAGATGTCCGGGTTGTCGTTCTGTACCCTAACAAAGCATAAGGTAGCTGCTCGTGCCAATTCTTATAGCTATCGATCATCTTTCGCAAGATTCTTTTGATGTTCTTGTTGGCAGCCTCTACGGCTCCATTCATCCGTGGCCTGTAGGCAGTTGAGTTCCTGTGAGTTATCTTGAATTGTTCACAGATGTATTTCATCAGGTGACTGTTCAAATTGGCTCCATTGTCCGTAATGATAGACTCGGGCACACCGAAGCGGCATATGAGATTGTTCTTGACAAAATCAGCCACGACCTTTTTGGTTACTGATTTGTAAAAAGTTGCTCCCACTAATTTGGTGAAGTAGTCGATGCCGGTAGCTCGATGGGTCTGATGATGTCAATCCCCCACGCTACGAATAGCTAAGGCGAGCTCATGGCGTGTAGTTTTGTTGGAGGAACCTTGATCAGGTCTCCGTGTTTCTGGCATTGATGGCATTTTTACACATATTTGCAGGAGTCATGCTACATGGTCATCCAGTAGTATCCTGTCCTCAAGATTTTCTTGGACAGGATGAATCCATTCATGTGGGGTCCACATGCCCCTGCGTGCACCTCTTTTAGCAATTTTGTAGCCTCTTCGGCATCCACACATCTAAGTAACCCGAGGTCAGGTGCTCTCTTGTATAACACTTCTTTGTTCAGGAAGAATCCATTGGCTAACCTCCTGATGGTCTTCTTCTGATTTTCTGAGCATTGTAGAGGATACTATCCTTTCTCCATGTATGCCTTAATGTCGGCATACCATGGTTTGCCATCTGGCTCGACCTCGACGTCGGCGCAGTGAGCTTGTTCATCTTTTAGTGTGATCTCCAGCGGATCAATATGGGTACTGTCAGGATGCTGAATCATGGAGGCTATCGTAGCTAATGCGTCAGTAAACTCGTTTTGAGCCCTCAGAGTATGCCTGAAGTCGATGCTTTTGAATCTCCCACACAGTCTCTCTACTAGATTCACATCTGACAGTATTTTGTCATTCTTGGTAGCCCAATTTCCTTTCACTTAGTTGATGATCAAGTTGGAGTCTCCGATATGTTCATGTCCAATGCCATTCTTAGGCCGAGAATACATGCTTCGTATTCGGCCATGTTATTGGTACACCTGAAGTTGAGCTTTGCGGCCATCAGATAGTGTTGTTTTGTTTCTGATATCAACACTGCTTCGATGCCGGAACCTTTGTAGTTAACTGCTCCATCGAAGAATAGCCTCCATCCCGAGTATGGCTCGATTTTTTCTTCCTCCATAGCCATTACTTCTTCGTATGGGAAGAAAGTCCATAATGGTTTGAGTTCATCATCGACGGGACTTTCTGCCAGCAAGTCGGCCAATGCCTGTCTTTTTACTGCTTTTGTGCTAAATATACGATGTCGAATTCACTTAGTAGCATCTTCTATTTGGCTAACTTTCCAATGGGCATTGGTTGCCGAGAAATATATCTTAATGGATCCATTTTGGAGTTGAGGTGAGTGGTAAACACTGGCAAGTAATGCCTCAGCTTTTGGACGATCCATGTCAGGGCGCAACATGTTTTCTCTACGAGTGTGTACCTTAACTCGCAGGATGTGAACTTCTTGCTCAGTTAATAAATGGCATATTTTTTTTACCTTTCTCATCATGTTGGGCGAGTATACACCCAAAAGCATTTTCTAATACTGACAGGTACAAGGCAGTGGGCTCCCTGGCCTGGGTGGCACTAGGACGGGAGGATTGGAAAGGTATTTTTTGATTTTGTCGAAAGCCACTTGGCACTCCTCCGTCCATTTTGTGGGAGCGTCTTTCTTGAGCAATTTGAGGATTGGTTCCACGATCACATTTGATTGGGCTATGAATTGCCCGATGTAGTTCAGCCTTTCTAAGAAGCTCATAACTTCTTTCTTGGTTTTAGGAGGTGGTAGTTCCTAAATCGCCTTGATTTTTGTAGGATCTAATTCAATGCCTTTCTGGTATGAACCTTAGCAACTTACCCACAAGTACTCGAAATACGTGTTTTGTCGGCTTTAGCTTTAGATTGAACTTGCAAAGTCTGTCGAAGAACTTACGCAGGTGTGTGGTATGTTCTGAGCTTTCCTTTGACTTTATGATGACATCATCCACATAGAATTCAATCTCTCGATGCATCATGTCATGAAATTGGGTAGTCATGGCTCTCATATATGTGGTGCCGGCATTCTTAAGGCCGAACGATATTACCCTGTAGTGGTAGACTCCCGAAGGGGTGATGAAAGCTGTCATTTCATCATCTTCTTCACTCATGAGTATCTGATGGTACCCAACGAAATAATCCACAAATGACTACAGCTCATGTTTGGCGCAGTTGTCAAGGAGAATGTGGATGTTCGGAAGGGGAAAATTATCTTTTGGACTTTTCCGGTTGAGATCCCGGTAGTCCATGCAGATCTGGATCTTTCCATCCTTCTTGGGTACTGGCACAATGTTGGCCAACCTAGTGGGGTAGGATGTTACCTCCACTATCCCAGATTCGATCTGTTTTTTCACTTCTTTCTTGACTCTGATACTCATGTCTGATTTAAATGTCCGGGTCTTTTGCTTGACCAGAGAAAAACCTTCTTTGATGGGTAATATGTGGGCCACTATCTCAGTGCTCAGTTTTGGCATGTCAGCGTATGACCAGGCGAAGACATCCACATATTCCCTCAATAGAGCTATGAGCTCTTCTTTCTGTGGCGCTCTGATCCGTGTTACTTTGACATTCTCTTCATCATCGAGGTTGATTACCTCGGTTTCGTCCATGTTTGTTTTTTTCTTATCTTCCAATTCCTCTACCAAGCCTTCTGGCATCATCGTCTCCTCGTCGTATTCCTCATACTCTTGTTGATCATTCTCCTCATTCATTTCACGACATGTCATGACATTTTCAGTTGTTTTATTATTGTTATTACTGAAAAAGTGAGGCAAAGTAAAGTTAGGTTTTATTATTGTTCATTATGCATGGTTATAGGGAAAATTTTATAATTATTAGTAAAAATAATGTTTTTTTGTGTAAATTGAGGCTTTCATTGATTCGAAAGTAATTGATGACAAACTGTGGTCCTAGTCCGGAACAATGTCGGGCCATTCCCATTTTTTAACATTACAAGGTAATTTTGAAAAAGGGGCGATTATTCGGGCCTCGGCCGAGTCGCCATTTTAGCGAAAGTATTTTGAAGAAGCCCATCTTTCTACTAAGAAGCCAAGAGGGGAGTGGATGTCCAGTTGTCCAAGCGTTCTCCCGGCCTCCGGTTGCATATGGTGGATGTCTCCTGACATTCTTTGATGATTTTGCAGCATTCTTCCTCTCACCACAGCAGCTCCAAACCTTCATCAGCTTCATTATCTCTCTGTATCGATATCCTGTTGGAAAATGACTGGTACAAACCCGGAATTGGCCGAGGTAGGTTCTCCGTCCTTGGTACCCTTCGGGTGGCTTTTGTGAGCTTGTCCTTGCTAGGATTATATCCCAGACCGAAGTGGTAGTTTTCCTTTGAGATTGTTATAGGCTAAATTATGCCCTCCAAATCTTTTCCCAGGCCTCTCCCTGTCTCAAAACCATTTCTCAACATTGTGGAGGCAATCATTTTGTAGACTGCGGGCATTGGTTGGTCAACTTTCCCTTCAGTGTGGGTTGCCCCGATATATTCCACCATATGAAAATCTGATCTGTTGGGGTTTCCTCGATCACTGGCATGATGTTGTAAGGATACTTCTGTGTATCTTTTTCAGCTGTGATTACAATATCTTGACCTTGCCACTCAAACTTCATTTCCTGGTGTAATGTTGATGGTACAGCACCAGCAGGGTGTATCCAGGGTCTTCCCAGAAGCAGATTGTAATTGGCGGTGATTGCCATAAACTTTGCTGTGAAGGAGGTAGGTCCTATTTGGATGTGCAGGTCCACTTCTCCTAAAGAATCACTCTAGGACCCGTCAAATACCCTGATGTTTGTCCTAGTTTGGCAGATTTTGCCAACATCATAGCCGAGCTGTGTCAGTGTGGTCAGAGGACAGATATTGAGCCTCGCTCCTTTATCCACGAGTACTTTTTCTATTACTTTATCACGACATTCCAGAGTGATGTAAAAGGCCCTGTTATAGGTGATTCCTTCAACTGGGAATTCTTCTTTGGAGAAGCAGATTTTGTGTTCTCCGATGACACGAGCTACTAGCCCGACCAGATCTTCACTACTCGTGCCTGCAGGCACGTGTGTGTCACCTAACACTTTCATGAGAGCTTTCCTGTGAGACGGCGAGGGCGACTAGTAATGCCAACACCAATATGTGTGTCGGTGTTTTCTTCAAATGCTCAATGATTGATAATTCTTTGGCTGCATAAGCGGCCAGAAATCTTCGGCTTCTCCTTTTGTTATCGCCATTTTTCTGGGTGTTTTCCTTTCTTGCGGCGTTTTGAGCCAGCTCTTCAGGAGTTTAACATCTTCCCGAGCGAGTCATACCTTGGGCCATGGATGCTCTTACGGTGATTGATTCTTTGGGAGCGGCCCTTATCTGTTGTGTCACCCGAGCTACCACTGGCGCTGGGACTAAGGTTCTGAACATCGGTACGACTTTGGGAATCTCCGGTGCCGAGATTAAGACTTTAAATTTAGGACGCTCCTGGAGCTTGAGGGAAGCCACCGCTTGTTCAATAGACTTAACTGTTTAGGGGACTAATGCCTTGCAGGCTACCCAGTCTTCTTCCTTCTCAATCAAGTGGACTCCGTTGTTTCCATGGTTAGGCAACAGGTTTGCGTTTACATTGGGAGCTGCGGTTTCTAGGATGATCTCTCCCTTGTCATCAGATATTAGATCTTATGTTTGAGATTTATGCAATCTTCTGTGTTGTGCCCATTGCTCCCCGAGTGATAGGCGCAAGTCTGATCGGCTCTAAAAAACCTATTCCCGGGTTGAACCGGCTTCGGAGGGACTTTCTGGATTAATCCTGCGGCATGTAGCCTTTCAAAGAGTCGAGCCCTTGGCTCAAGTAGTGTTGTGAATTCTCTTGTTGGCTTCCTCTCGAAAGCAGGACGTGGAGCATCTTATGTTAGTGGTGGTGATTGATTTTTATAGTTTGGAGGTGGATGGATTTGTGGTGGGTTGTTTTGTGGTGGTCGGTAAGCGTGGGCTGCTATTTGGTAATTTTGTTATGATAGTTGATAAGTAGGGGCGGGCACTCGGACACTTGGTGGAGCCACGTAAACCGGTACAGTAGTGGTAAAGCTTGGTTGTGCGTAGAATATATGTAACGACCCGTTTGGTCGTTATAGTGTTTTGACCCATTTAACCTTGTTGAACCTTTCTCCAAATCCCGTTAGTATGATCTATGACTTAATGAAGTCATTAGGTTGGATTCCGCGGTTCGAGTGTAAATTGAGTCATTGATGGAGAAGCTAGTTAAGTTAGCAAGTTAGAGTTGACCACAGTTAACGTCGGGTTAGGATGACCCCGTGTCAACATTTTGGAAGTTCCAACATGTTAATATGATGATTTTGAGCTTGTCCACATGTTTTGGCGAGGTTCCGAAGAGTTTTAGATGGGTTTGGGTTTTGTCGCGCTCTTATTCGATGTTTTCACCATAGGTCTGTGGATAGAAACGGCTCCAGATTGATCAAACAACCTTTGTTTTGAGTGAGTTTTGAACCATTAGATTCGTATCAAAATTATAAAGCCATAGCAAAAAGAATTATTGCGTTTCGCCTCTGTATGAGGGAGTTATGCCCGTTTTCGTTCGGGCTGTTCCAGCAGGTCCGCGGCCGCTATAGCAGGACTGCTGCAGCGGCCATGGTGACCACTATAGCGATCGACGGGGGCAGAATGTCCTCTTTTTATACTCCAACTCCTAACCATTATCCCCAAGACCCCAAAGTCAGTTTTCAAGAGAGAAAGAGGCAAAATTCATTCCATTCTTTGGTGAAAGCATCTTGGAGGTAAGTCCCCATCTTTATTTGTTCCTTTTCCTTTCTTCTTCAAGTTCCATGATTATTTTAAGGTCCATCAATGGTGGGTGAAAATCCTAGAACCCTAGAATTAGTAAACCCTTAAATAATTGGTGGGTTGTTTATTTGTTGTTGATTAATCATCTAGGAGTATAGATTGTCACTTTCTAGGAAGGGAACTTGATTTCTTATGGTTGAAATTGCATGTTGAGACTGAGGGTTCTAATAAAAATGAAAATTTTGTCTTAAAATCTGTTTGAAAGGGTAAATTGATTAGAAACCCATGGATTGAAGGTTAATGATTGTAGAGATAGAAGTTATGATAAATTCACCATTAAAGGATGGTTTCATCCATTGAAGAGGGTAGAAGTAAGTGGGTCTTCTTCCTCAAACTTTCGGTCTTGTTTCAATGCATGGTCTGTTGCTTACTTAGCATCATATTGTTAGACTTTGACCGTTATGAGGCGCTTTGGAAATAGAAGGCTCGTGTGGAGTAGTTCGTGGCTCCTGTTCTGCATTCCAGGTAGGTTATGACTTACTTTAGTTAGACTTTGATTAGTGAAACGTATGTATTGTGTAGAATTGATGGGAGAAAGCATGATTAGGTCTTCGGACATGGTGTTTTGGTTGGATATTAGCTAGGTTGGTATGACTTTTGATTTTGTGGGCTCGTCGCCATTACGTTATGTACTGAAATATGAGGTGTAGTTGTATTCATACTGTGGTGATTCGGGATGGATTTCTATTAGATTGATTTTTGTTGATGATGCCTTGTTGCCCTGTTATTGTGATTAGATTTATTGCCTAAATTGTCGTGTTGTACTCAGTTCTCTCTTATTGTGACACATATTATTGGAGGAAGGAAGGATAATGAGTTTAGGCTTGATTTGTGATATAAACTTATGACAATACGTAGATGAAAACTTGATGTATGATTTACTGTTGATGATAATATTTAGAAAAGTGGAGCTTCTTGGTGATACAAGACTTAGTTGTGAGGCGTACTTGCTACATGAGGAAGTAAATAGGGACATAGGCTCTTATGTTGGTTGAGACGGTTTGTATGATTCATTTCATGGTTGAGTTGATCGAAGTCTTGCTATGACTTGTGGCTTTGTGACTTGTACCTTCACTGTTGCTTTATTGGTTTGCATTGATTTACCATGTTTACACTCATTTATGCATTCATACACTCATACATGATGGAAATGGTTCGCAAATGATTCATGAAGACTTGTGGCATGATGCTTTGTGTTTGACATTGATATTGCTAATTGTTCATAGTCCATACTTACTAATGAACTGGAATACGTTGAGACGTACATTGTGATGTGGAATTAGTGAAGAAGTTAATAAAATCTTCTTGTCGAACTTGTGATACTATTTATGGTATTTGATAATCGCTCATTAAAAGTGATGTGAGCTCGTGGTCTGAGGTTCATTCCGGAAATGAGTGGTACATGATATGGAACCACGTCCGGGGTTCTTTTCGGAGTGGAGGATTATGGGCTCGTGGTCCGAGGTTCTTTCCGGAGCTGAGGTTTATGCTCGGGTCCGAGGAGTGAATCCGGAACGAGTGATACATGGACACCATGGGTCCCCTGCAGGTCATGACTATTGAGCAATGACATCAGTTGACATGTGTGTATAATTCGAGTGATTGGACAGTGCATGGCATTGCATTGCATTGCACATCATCATATTTTGCATTGCACATCATTACATTTTATTATGCATTATTATATGCTCGTTTGTTTCTGATTTTGGTATGGATGTTGAATGCCTATTGTGATATAAATATGACCATTGACTGTGTTAATTTGTGGATTAGTGACTCTACCTAGGGAAGGAACTTGGACTTGTGATTATCAGGTGAGATTATTGAAACTTGAAAGACTTGTGGTTTAGAAGCTTCATCTTAGGCTGCGACCCCGTTATGGGATATTCTGTGACTTGGATTTAAGTGTTAAGTGCCGATCTGTTTATCTTGTTGATTTTATACCTTTATACATGAACTAATCTTAGTCGGCCTATGATGCTTATCGGTACATAGTATTTGTACTGATACTACATTGCTGCACCCTTTTTTGAGTGCAAATTGTGATCCAGAGATTCCATCCAGATTACATCTCTAGCTTGAGGCTAGTTTGCTCGATCAGATCCGAGGCTGAGCTTCTATCCATGCCATGCTACCTGAAGATATCTCTTTCCATATGTCTACTTTCATTCCAGACATTATTTTTTATATTTGAGATATACTTCATTCTTTAGACATCGTTGGTTAGAGTCCTTGTACAACAGCTTTCATATTTTAGGGGTGTAATAGTTAGACTTCCGCACTTATATTACCTATTAATTATGACTTGTTTTATTTATTCATATTATGACTTGTTTTATTTATTCATTCATTCACTTATCTATTGACTGTTAATAATTGATTAAAGAAGTTGAAATTGGCTAATGACTAATGGGTTAACGGGTAAGGGTTCGCCTACTAGTGATAATAAGGTAGGTGCCCGCACGATCGATAATTAGGGTCGTGACAATATAGGTGCGGGGCTATAAGGAGAAGCCGGGTAATTAATAGGAGGTGGAGTTTGGTGAGAAGATTATGGTTCTTCCCGCCTTTTAGGGTTTGGTCTTGGAATGTGGGATTTGCTTGCCACGTCCTCTTTCTTTTTGCGGTAGACTCCCGCAGCAGCTTGGCTGTATGCCTTGTTGAAGACACTGATGATTTTGCCAGATTTGAGACCATCTTCTATGGCCTCTCCCATCTTAACCAATTCAGCAAATGGCCTCCTGACCATGGATAACATTCTATTGTAGAAATTCGGTTCTTGAGACCAGATGAACACAAAGACCTATTCTCCTTCACACATTGGCTGCTGCACGCAGGCTGTCTCGGCCCTCCACCAGCTGGCGAACTCTCCATAGTTCTCAGTTGATTTTGTTTGACCTTTTCGAGGTAGTATCGGTCAGGCACTGTTTCGACATTGAATCGAAACCTTTCCATGAAGGATTCTGCCATATCTTCCCAAGTGACCCACTAGCGTATGTCTTGGGTTGCGAACCATTCAGCAGCCTCACCTGCTAGACTTCAGCTGGATAATCACATGATCAGAGGTTCGTTCTTTTTGACACCAACCAACTGGTCGCAGTAGGAGCAGAGATGTGCTTTGGGATTCCCTGTCCCGTTGAACATTTTGAATTTCGAGATCTTGAATCCTTCTGGTAGATCCAATCTGGGTGAATGCATAGGTCATCGTATCTCAGGCCTGTGGCTTTTCTTGCGCTTCCGTTGGATTTCTCCAACAGTTCCTCCATTTTTCTTTCCATGTCTTTTTTGTACTTCTTGCGCTAAGCTCTCCAGGCTTTCTCCATTTCCTCGTAGTGATTCAGTTCCCTGTGACAGGGTGAGGATTCATTTGGGATGTTGGGAGCGTAAAAAGAGACTGTTTTGTAAGTGGGGTGATTTGGGGAAGCTGACGTGGTTTGCATTGTTGGTAGAGCAGCAATATGTGGCTGAGTTGTTAGTTTAATAAATAACGGTTGAGGAGCTTGGTATGAGGGGACCAAATAAGTGGTTCTCGAAATTTAGGTATACTTTGTTGGTGGTGGAGTGCGATAAGAAGTACCGACGGGATGTGGATCAACTGGATTTCGTGAAGGTGGGATAGTCCCTGGTAGGTAAATCGGGAAGTGCTCAGGCATTGGAGAGCTGAGTGAAGGGAAGGGAGAAGGAGGCCTCCCTCCTTCAGCAGAGGTATTTTTGTTGGCGTCGGCTGTTTCAGCCGAAGCAATCTTGTCTTGGAGGGCCGTGATGGTACTTAGCAACGTTGCGATCATGTCCTCCTGAGGTGATGCCTCTTGGGATCTTGGGGCATTTCTTTCGTTATCTGGGGGTACCGGTCATTCTCTCTTTTCCTTTGTCATCGTTCGAGAGGGATGCTAACACGACTTTTGATCTCGTGAAGTATGTCAGCTTACGGTACTAAACTAATTGGCCTCGTTCTATAAGATAAGAATAACTCAACGGTAGACAAAGTTAGCTATCTGATATTGAATATAAAAGCGAAATATCACATATTTGTATTTAAAGGCACACTTAGCATATAAAGTCATGTATTAAAGCCGGAATACTGATTGATCTTTTGTTCTAAAGGTTTGGATGTTATGAGCTTTTTCGTTTGAGTGGATCTTGGTCCAATGGGCATTGTGATTGACTTACTTTGGCAAACCTTCTTTCTTTTACAAAAGTTAAAATAACCGCCGGGGGGGGGGGGGGTTATAATTTATATTATATAGGGGCCGAGTCTAACGTAGACTACCTACGTATTCCGCCAGGGGAAATTAGGCCCTAACGTAGTTCGTTTTACAAAAGAAGGATATATACTTTTTCCTAAATATTCTTTGGGCTAACCCTAACTAAAGACATCCCCAGACCAGGCCCGATCAGGTCAACACGATTCCTTACATATTTATGGGTGAGGGAGTAACTTTTTGTGCAAAAGCGGGGGGACACGTAATAACTACCTAAAAAACGTAGCTTTGCGAGTCGTTGTCCTTACGAACTCACTCACTCATGTTTATCTTTCTTTCTTCTCAAAGACTTTGGCGGGAGGATGACCAAGATTTGCCCAACTCTAATCTTATGCTCGAGCTCAAGCTTAAAAGCATAGAATCTCGTGGATAGGTTCCACAGGTTTGATTTTCCCCAAGATAGCAAAGTCTGAGAAGATGCGAGCATACGTCTCCTCAAAGACTGTGAAGTCGTACCGCCAGATCTGAGTTTCGGCGGTGACTCCTTCTCCTGGGACGATAGGGTCATGGACTAGTAGGGTATGTGGCCCCCATAAAGTCCTAATGATTCTATTATCCATCAGACTAACAATTCTTCTTCTCAATCCTAGGCACTCATTCATATTGTGGCCCGCTTGATTACGGTGGAAAAGGCATCTTTTATAGGCATAAACTAACTCGGGGGCTGGTAGTCTAGCTCGAGTGGTGCAAGGTATCCCAGTAGCTCATATCTTCTCGAACACGTCCTTACAACTGACGAGTCGAGGAGCCACTCGAAAAAGGAACGATCGGGCTTTGAAGGCTGGGGCCCACCAGATGGGTGCTTGAGGTTCCACTCTTTCAAAGTTTTTCGATGCCATGGTGGATGCATCTAGCACTGGCTCAGGTGAGGGTGCGTAGAAATCAGATCCTTCATCTGTGAGATCATAGTAGTCAGACTCATCGTCCACATCACGCCCTTCTATC
This sequence comes from Lycium ferocissimum, assembly GCF_029784015.1. Taxonomy (NCBI): domain Eukaryota; kingdom Viridiplantae; phylum Streptophyta; class Magnoliopsida; order Solanales; family Solanaceae; genus Lycium; species Lycium ferocissimum. The sequence continues at coordinate 5,626,649 of NC_081345.1, read as the reverse complement.
TAGAACTCAGGGAACATTCCAAAAGGCTCCAGGTCTCCCTCAACTTCTATGTCCACAGGTTCAGACTCTTCTTGTTCCATATCCTGGGGCTCAACTTCCTCTGGCTGCTCTTCTTCAGCTTTTTATGGTTTAGAGGCTTCCTCTTGAGGCTCTGACTCTTCTTGTGGATTTGACTCCATCATCCATGGGTCAGATTCAGCTCCTTGGTTCTCATTTCCTTCTTCTGGGGTTCCCTCTCGAGGTGTCTCTGTCCTCCTTTCCAGTGGTATGTAATTCATCACCAATTCCTTCATTTTCTTGGAGACATTCTCCTCGTAGTACTATTTTTGTGGTATCCCTTTTGGTGGGTTACCAACCAGATTCAGTAACCTATCAACTTCTTCAATCTTCTTTCTTATCTCTTGAAGGTGCTCTTCTATTCGCTAAACCTTGAGTCTCAGCATCTCAGCGGTTTCTCCTAGGGTGAGCATGTTCTGATCTCCTTGGTTGGCCATTTGTAAGTCAACCTTTTTTAGTGGAGATAAACTAGGGTAAGTCTTGAGTCAATTGATTTTCTTTTAGATATGTAATTTAAAACATTGGATCGATCGTATTCAGGCTTTAATACATGATAGCACATATAGCAAGTAGGCATGTGAAGCACAAGCAAGCAGTCATGTAATTTGTAAACAGTTCTATTACTCGTATTCCTAAGGCTTTTTGAGCCAAGGCTGTCCTAATCGTTTGAAACATGCAAGTGCCATTTGTACAGATGAACCATTGCCCCAAAAATCATCATTCATTAATAACAATATCTTCCCCGAAGGGATTACAAAAGATGATGAATTCGACATGGGGCTATAATAATAAAAGCAGTAAAATCAGCAAAGTCCTCCTCCAGCGGCTGATGTCGAAACTTGACTTGTTTTGGCCTTTTTGGCCCCTCGAAGGGCGGTCTCAATGTGAAGATGTGTCTGATACAACTCCATTCTGACTATCACAGGATCCAACTCTTCCAGAATCTTAGCCAAACGCTAATCCGTACTTTCCAAACACTCTTTCAGGCAATCCTCTTCTCGGACATCATGATGAAGTATGGGCCTGGGATAGCTGTGCGGGCCAAATGACCTTGCAACCATTCATAGTAGCTCGGGTCACATCCTGCTTCGAACTTGTACGGCTAAGGTGTCTGGTCCCCACCTCACACGACCATTCCATTCTCTGAGAATTATCCCAACATTCTTGATTTTCTATTCTGTATGTTCGATGATGAACTGCTTATGGTTCCCTACTTGGGGTATTACTTGCCTTCTCCCAAACTGCCTAAAAAATCGGGATGGATAGTAGGGGTGAATTCCTCGGACCCTGACTAATGGCACAAATGGGAAATTTTTGCCCCGAGCTACTATGGATTCAGATATGAAGTCGGCGATCATCCATTGAATCCGATCTTCAGTCAAATCAGCGAACAAATTAGTCTAACCATTTTTGGACACAAACCCAAGATCTGGACAAGATCTACGAGGCGATCTATCCTGTTCTATCGACTCAAGCCCTAAACCTCTTTGTCCATGTTGAGGTATTTGATAATCCACCATTGCAGTAGCATATTACATCCTTGGAAGTATCGAAAATGATTCCGGCATTTGTCTAAGGCCCGGAAGATGTCCGCCAAGATGATAGGTGATAGGTCGAAATACATGGTTTCTTGATCTTTGGCTATGCCATAGAAGATAGCCTAAGCTAGGTAGATCACTCGGGTGTCTATAGCCAGCGATTCATCTTTCGACAACACCATAGTACCCAATAAGGCCTAAGGGCCTGACGGCTTCCCACTCTTCTTGACTTTTGAACTCTCTTTGATACAAAGTATACCCATTAGTATCCCCGAATCTTCGATACAGGTCTCTGAAGGCTACAGCGGGCCCGTGTGCCCAAGGTGCTTCGGTCAAAGCAAGGTACTTCAAAATCTGGCCAATGGATGGCTTATGAGGAAATAGTAAATTATGGTGCCGCTTATGTTGCCTTCTTAGACAGGTTTCATTGTTGTCTATGACATCCCTAATCTCCTCTAGGGTCGGAGTCATCTCGACATTACTAAAACGGAACAATATTTCCTTGTCATCCTAATACCCGGCTAATACTTCTATTAGCTCCGGGCGACCTTTCATGGTCATAATAGAGGGAAAGTGACCCAAGGTGCAACTAATGGTCCGACGATAAGCATCTCCTAACCATTCCCACCAAGCTCTGAGCAGGTCCGGGGCCTCAAGGACTATGTCAAACTAAATCTTTCGTTCCATCTACAAAACAAAACACAGTTAATATTCCCCTCTTCCCGTAGGGCCAATGGTTCAACACATAGGCACACACATGCTTCCATGTAGCACATAAATGAAATGTGGTTTCTTTGGGTCATAGACCGCCCGAACACAAGGTAGTCTTCTTAATGAGCCTTAGGTAGGTCTGATATACCCAAGGCTCATCTAAGTACGAATGCTCTAGTTCGGTAGAGATTTGGCTTAGCTCTATCCTAATCACCACTAGATTGGGCTTTGCAAGTGATCGAAAACCCGAGCGGGCAACTAGGGCTGAACCGTTAGGGTTGTTGGATGATCGCGAACCAAATCCGCCTCATATCGGTTCCAAAGAAATATTTTTATTTTATAGTGAAGGAACGACCGCGTGCTCTGCGAAGTCACCTTTGGAACATAAATGTAAAATAAATGCTAGGAGCGGCGGAGTTATGATATGCATGCAATGATAGTTATAATTGCTGGAAAATAAACACATAAACAGTTAAAGCAGATAAATTCATATTATACTGGTATCCTTATGGTTAGAACCTTTAGTTTCCTAGCAGAGTTGCCATCTGTTACGGTTCACATTTCGCGGGTGAAGTTAGCGCTTGGAAAGCTACTTCGAACTTGTTGGTGCTCTTTCGGACTTTGTTTTGAAAAAGAGTCGCCACCTAATTTTTAGGAAATTAGGAAAACCAGTTTTGAAGGGTTTATTCAAATACAGTGAAAAAACCTTCGTAATCCAAAGTTCTAGGTAAGGGCTAACATCCCCTAGGGAAGGTGCTAGGCACCCTAGTATTAAGGATCCGTACTATATGGTTGACCTTCGAATTCCAGTGTGTGATTATTTGCTTCAACTTTATTATGTTTACTTCCGCATTTAAAAGGCTGTCATTGTTGCATATCATTTGGTTTTGGAAAGAGAATTGAATATATTCCCCTTACATATGGGTACTTTAGGTTCGGATTTATAATATCCGGATAAGAATAATTTCCTTTTATGTACAAGAATAGTATATGTTGTTTACAAAAGGTACAAAATGTTTTGGTTTTATAATATACATAAGTAAGTATATATTGTTTTTATATTCATGCTTAATCCCACACTTAACTTCGGGTCAACCCGTATAATGCGTTAGAACGTCTATTCCCAAAACTTCTTATTTACGAACGTTTTTACTTATTTTGAACAAGCTTAACTTATGAAAATGGTTTGTTTTAGTATTATGAATTTGTGGATAAAAGTGTATACAGAAAATTGATTTTCTGAGTTTGCGCTTTAAGCCTAAAATATGACACTTTTATTGAAAGGGTTGCATTTTTCCGTTTGGGCAAGGCCCAAATTCTTATTTGCATTTTTTTTGTTTCCTTTTCTCAAAATCAAATGAGGTTCAGTCCCAAAAATCATTGTTTTATGTTGGGCTTGGCCCCAAAATCATTTGTTGGTTCCTGGTGGGCTTTAGCCCAAAAACCTCTATTTTTACTACTGGAATCAGCCCAAATCATTTGACTTGAATTCGGTTTTTGTCAAGAAAATTGTACAAATGTATTCCTTGATTTAAAACAAGATCCGGTTTAAAGAGAAATGTCATAACATTTGTGGTCTTGAAAATTCCTTTTTCCTTCTATTTTAACTTGTATTAGTTATCCATTTAACTTGAGAAATTGCTATGCTAAATCCGATTTTTTGAAAATCATTTGGGGACGTAAGGTCAACTAAACGGCATAAGCGCCGGTGTCCTAAGACGACTAGTTCAAACCATAAAGATTCCAATAAAATATGTGAATTTTTTCAAGCATTACAAATACAAATACAACATTTTTTAAAAAATGAGAAAAAATAATAAAAGAGCGAAGGTAGGTTAGGGGCGTACCAAGCCCCCTAGTTGACCATTTTCACCCATGGCTGCGCATTGTGCATATATTTATAATATTAGCTTCCTTTCTTCATCTTGCACCCTTTATGTGAAAGAATTGCCTATTGGGCCAAGGCCCAACAGGTTGGCTTTGGACTCAGCCTAAGTGGCCATGCGGTGAAGAAGAGGAAAGAGAAAAGGAACCCGGTTAGAAAAAACACTACTGATCTTACCAAAACTATACGCATACAAAATATGTAAAATGAATGACATATACGCATACATAACTATGGAGGCTTATAGGGCCTAGAAGCCTAAGTTCGATTTTTAAAGAAAGGGCCCTATTCGACACCTGTTTCCCTCTTTGTGTTTAGCTAAGTGTAAACATGGCCAGCTATTAGACTTAGAATGGGAGAGGCCCAATCACCTACTTAATCGATATTTTGTCTAAGTATTGAAGCTTAAATGGGCTGTCTACTCCCTTTTCCATTTGATATACACTTCCTAAGGCCCCTTATACACATTACATATACATGATGTAACTGATGATATACCATATAGGTATATACACTCTCATCATCATTGTTCCTTTATCAATACCTATGTCTATCACTACGTATATTCCTTCTTGAACTTAGACTAAATCTTAAATCTGCTCTTAGTTATTAACCTCCTAATCATTTTTCAATCTCTAAATAAGGATATCAATCCTAAACTAAGGAAAACTTAAGTTCAACTAATCAAGCTAAACATTAGATAAGTCATTCATACAAATTTAGTACAAGACTCAAGACTCTGGCAATTCGTAGAGCAAACATCGAGAAGTCAAATTAGACATATTGCTGCTCATGATTCTGAGCAGGGTCAAGTAAAGAGAGCACATTCACTCAATGAATCAAGCACAAACAAAGGGGCCATAGGGGAGGGAAAGTTACATTATCCACTAAAAAAAAGAATACAAGGATATGAAGCTATCAGTTCAGGTGAGCAGAAATGGCACAAGAAGGACAGGGTTGCAATAGGTTCAAATGACCACAAGTCACCCAGTGATGACCCTTTACTTCAGTCCTTTTAACAATAACAAGAGCATGTAAAAAAGGAGGGTACAACATTCATATGAATTGCCACTTAGGTAATATGGAAAGAAAATCCATGTTTCTACAAGATCTTCACAGAAAAAGAATGGCACAAGGACTCAATAAAACTAAATGATTTTAGTTGTTTTAGTGTTCCCTTCCAGACACAACCTCATTATCAGTATCTCACCTTAACCTATACTCTTTGTTTTCAGAATTCAATCAAACTACTTATATATAAACCCTCTACTTATTTTAAACAAGGTTATTTGGACCAGACAGTCCCAAGAATTCAAACAAATTTTAGCATTTCGTATCATAAAGGGAATTAGACCTCAAAGCTTTTACCAAATCCCTTTTTTAAGATTCAGCAGCCTGAAATGAGCAATCTTTTCCTTCATTTTTAACTTGTCTTGACAGATTCATTTTAGATTCCCTTTCTCCTTTTGGTTTACTGATAGCAGTTGGAGGGTTAGGAGTGTGGATAGTGTCACCATACACCCCATAGGCATGTAGGGCATACCATGGCACCCGTTATCTGGAAGGAAGTGCTATGATCCAAGTTATACTTGGTTCATGCTTAAGCCTCTCTTTAAGGTACCTTTAAAAGGTTCCCCCATGTCAAGTGGTTTACAATTCACTTCTACGCACTTAAACTTCCCCAAATGCCATCTCTAAGCCAAGTCCGTATAACCATTCTAACTTTATTTATAAAGGTACTGCTGATTAATCATGATCACAGATAACCATAAGCTAACACAGTATTATCAGGATTCCACCTTAGCTAAGCATACTCACATCAATAACACTCTTAAACCAACAAATCATCACTCAAATTAAACAAAGAAGACTGCAATAAAGTAATCACAAGATAACCTCAACTAAGCATAATTCATATCAGCACTACTCCAAAACTAAGCTAATTATCACTAACAGTCAAACTAAGCAGAGAAAAACAAGCTAACCTCAACTAGCATAACTCATATTAGCAATGTTCCCAAACTAAACAGATCACTAATACTCAAACTAAACAAAGAAGATTGTAAGAAAAATAAACAAGATAAATGGTTCTTTTTTGATGTGCAGCCACAAACAAGATTGAATTTGGAGCCTTAGTGCTTCCAATCCAAGAACTCAGCCACACAAATAGAAAAGAAATAAATTTTAGGACTAAGAAAGGACTTCACTTTTGAAGCTAAGTCTAAAATTTTACTAATAGCTTAAATTTTGAGTTAAATACTCAAGATTCAAGCTTTGTGGATTTTGATTTTGATATTTTTTAGTGTGAGGGTTGGGGTTCTATTTATAGAGCCCAGAACTATTGAAAACCCCTAAAACAACGATGTGGGACTTGTAGTTTTTTTCAGATGCAAAACGCTTAATTCATGAAATCTACGGCTAGCATTTAAAGAAAACACACACATACGGTCGGATTTGACCTATTCTAGGTCGATCCGACCCAAACCTTTGTGAACCAATGAGAATCGATCATTAAAATTCAAAATAGGACAATAACCAACAAAAATGTGCAATGTTTGGCTTTAATATTAACACAAAATGCGAAAAGAGAGTGTGTGTTACCATTTTCGATGCTTCATGGATTGTGGTTGGTGAAATAGAGCGGAGAAAATGGAGATAGCAATTAATGCTACCCAAAACGGGCGTACAAAAGCTGAGAGAGGACTGTACTCTCTGCGCGTTGCCATTTTTGGCATGAGAGAGATGAGGCGGCGCTAGGGTTTGCACGAAAGAGGAAGGGAGAGAGGAGAGAGAGTATAGAGGGTGTGTTTGGTGTGGAGTAAAAATGAAAAGAGAAGAAGGGGTTTTGCCCCTTAAGCTGAGGCGTGTTTGTTGCGCCAGGTCGGTCCACTTTATTGGACTGGGCTCGGCCCAAAATTTTAAAGAAGAAGAAGGGGGACTCATATACGTAGATAATGCACATATATATATGTTTATTTAGTGTATACACACATATAAAGGGTAAAATGGGTAAATTGAATAAATGGGTAAAGTTAAAAATATCAATTATTGACCATAATATTATAATTAGGACACAATTAACCTATTAATTAATTTAAAATACGGTCAATTATGCAAATGAGCTTAGTTTTTGCAAATATGACCTCTGAAAATGCATGGTTCACTTTGTTTATCATCCAAGGACTCTGAGTAATTAAAATAAATTACGGGAGGTCAAAAATTAGGTGTCAACATTCGACAAAGATCTTAAAATTTTAAAGTGCTTAAACTCTTGAACGAAGAAGGGATAGAGACATTGTGTTAGGAGATTTGGAGCCCTCCAAGAGGTTTCGCGATTTTAGGTATTGTAGGAGTATAAAGGTCGATGAGGTTAAGGGGGTTGTTCAAAGGATGGGCAGTGGAAAAGCGATGGGTCCTGATGAGATCCCCGTTGAATTTTGGACGAATGCGGGCAGGGCTAGTTTGGAGTGGCTGACTGGGTTGTTTAGTGTCCTTTTTAAGACGGCAAAAATGCCAGAAGAATGGAGGGAAAGTACAATGATTCCTTTGTACAAGAACACGAGTGACATTAGTAGTTGCAACAACTATAGGGGCATCAAACTACTAAGCCATACCATGAAAGTTTGCGAGAGATGCCGGAGATGAGGGTGGGGAGATGCGTGTCTATCCGCGAGAGCCGGGGCCCAGTTTCATGCGGGGCATTCGACTACGTGCTTTATTCATCTAATTATGAGATTGGTGGAGCATTATAGGGAGAGGAAGAGGACCATCATATGTTATTCATCGATCTTGAAAAGGCATACGACAAAGTTCCACAAAGGTTCTTTTTTGAGATTCTCGAGGATAGGTACTGTAAGCGTAATCATGACCCAAATTACTAGGTTATGATGGCGCCTATCTTTTCCCTTCCCGACAGGCTAGCCAACCCTAGACAACTTAAACCATTTAAATCCAAGTAAAATTCATTTCTCACCGAGATAACATCAACTAGATACAAGTTATACAATTTTTGTGGAAAATCAAACGAAACTGACAACACCCCAAAATCTGGTCATAAATGTACATAAGTTGCTAAGACGCTTTACAACTTAACGAATGTCATGACACAACCCGAGGGCCATGACGGCACCCGAAGCTACCTACCGAGCACCTCTTGACATACATCTTATAATCATAACTAGGTGGACCACAACAACAACTCATAAATATCATAAACTATAAGGCATGAGTCCAAAGAGATATATCATATCTATGTAATCACCATCAACTATGCCCATATATACAAGCGACAAATACAGCCAAAAATGATATACAAAAAGTGAACCAATGAGGTTATAGAACATCTAACCATATACATGCATACGAGCCTCTCATGGAGTGTATAATATAATAATGAAGGGTAGAACCTCCGCCATGCCCATATATGTACGCAAAAGAATAATATCACCGAACCGTAGTAACGAAACAAATGGAACACTCCCGTACAATCGGCGATGAAGCTGCCCAGTGTGTCCGTCTGCTCTCCCTATCTATCTCATGGGTACGAACGCAGGCTATAAATAAAAGGATGTCGAGACAAATAATGTACCGAGTATGTAAGGCATGAGTAACAAAATAATAAGGGTATGAAGATAACATAAGATAAAAAAGATCAATATGTACCTGCAGTGCCTCTTAAGGCGGATGCCATGTGCTTAGCTTTAAAAAAAAACATTTTCATATATACATATATAGTACGTACCTCGCCATATAGGCTCGTTGTTATCATCATATCATCATCATCAGCGTCCGTGGCATCCTGCGTCTGGGGTAACATCATAACGTACTCACTGCATTGGTGTTCACATCTACGTGCCATACCCGGTCGACTATAGCGTGGCTCGGTGTGAGAAAATAGCTACATATATATAAAGCATGCATGAGAGCCCAAATAAAATGTTACAACTCTATCGGAGTGACGTAAGGTTGGTAAACCTCCGATTTGTCATTATGAAATCATCATCATAGCTATATCTTACCTGACGGAACAATTACCATAAGGTGAGATCAACAACGATGAACAAGATCAATAATCATGGAACAAAGTTCAATAATATCATGAGAACATCAAGAACTATAAGCTTTAGTATTTCTAGAATTGGAGTCATCATAGAGGACATTTGTATATATGTTCATATCGAAGTGATCATGCCATAAGAAGGAAAGGGTAAGGCCTTAACATACCTTTTTCGTCCCCTTAACTACTTAACGTTTTCCTCCCAAGCTCGCAAATCTACATTCAATGATTCATACTAGAGTTAAGTCTTGAAAACACTCATAAGTTCAAACTAGAGTAATTAGTGAGCTAGCGGAATTTGGGAAGCACTTATACTATTTTATCTACTTCCACCAAATTCCAAATCAACTCCCAATCAACAATAACAACATCAACAATACCATAGTCAAAAGATTTCATTCAAACTAAACTTAAATTAATCCAAAATTCCCTTTCAAATTCAACTCATAGCCTTCAACTTCAATTTAATTCCTTGTGACTTCTCCACTATGATTCTTTTTCTTTCCAAGACTTGTTAAAACTTTCAGTAAACTTAATCACATAAATAAGATGAAGATCATACCTTATAATAGAAGAACTTCACCCCACTCAACTCCTTTCAAGACCAAATTCATCACAACATTGAGTAGAGGCAAGAATAGTCATCTCCCAAAAAGCGATTGCTAGGTCTGTGTGGCAAAAAATGGCAACGTATTTAATATTTCCTCCACTTTTCACCAAACGCAACCCTAAACGAGGTATTAGTATTATTTGTTTTCAATTTATTTCTTACTTTCTTCGCAAAATCAAATGGTCAACATACTTCGTGAATCTTTAATGGTTCTTGTTTGTTCTTGATTTTAACATCGTATCCCTAATTGGTCCTTGTTGAACTTTTGAGATTTGGACCTCCGTGGTGAAAAATTCGACCATTGATATATTATGTGATGAAATAGTAGCCACGCAATGATGAATTGTGAGGAAGAAATCCCAAATTTAGGATTTGTCCCACATCACTACATTAGGGTTTTAAGGATTTGGGGATTCTATAATTGGGCCCCAATTTTCATTATTCAACGATGCATCTTGCACTTGATATTTCACTTGCAAAATCGAATACTTAGGGTTTCTAGCATTATTTGCTTAAGACCTTTAACTTTTTGCTTAAGTTCAAATTTTAAAAGTTTAATTACGTGTTTGTGTGGTATTTTGTGTGATTTTTGAGCATTTGGGGGACAAAGCTTCCAAGTCCAAATCTCTTCAAGATCGACATCAAAGAGGTAATCCTCCTTCCCTTTTTAT
>NC_081345.1:5580169-5616021 GCF_029784015.1 Lycium ferocissimum | reverse complement strand
CCATAATATTATAATTAGGACACAATTAACCTATTAATTAATTTAAAATACGGTCAATTATGCAAATGAGCTTAGTTTTTGCAAATATGACCTCCGAAATGCATGGTTCACTTTGTTTATCATCCAAGGACTCTGAGTAATTAAAATAAATTACGGGAGGTCAAAAATTAGGTGTCAACATTCGACAAAGATCTTAAAATTTTAAAGTGCTTAAACTCTTGAACGAAGAAGGGGATAGAGACATTGTGTTAGGAGATTTGGAGCCCTCCAAGAGGTTTCGCGATTTTAGGTATTGTAGGAGTATAAAGGTCGATGAGGTTAAGCGGGGTTGTTCAAAGGATGGGCGGGCAAAAGCGATGGTCCCGATGAGATCCCCGTTGAATTTTGGACGAATGCGGGCGGTGGCTAGTTTGGAGTGGCCGATCGGGTTGTTTAGTGTCCTTTTTAAGACGGCAAAAAATGCCAGAAGAATGGAGGGAAAGTACAATGATTCCTTTGTACAAGAACACGAGTGACATTCAGAGTTGCAACAACTATAGGGGCATCAAACTACTAAGCCATACCATGAAAGTTTGCGAGAGAGTGGTGGAGATGAGGGTGGGGAGATGCGTGTCTATCTGCGAGAGCGCCGATTTCATGCCGGGGCATTCGACTACAGAAGCCATTCATCTAATTATGAGATTGGTGGAGCATTATAGGGAGAGGAAGAGGGACCATCATATGTTATTCATCGATCTTGAAAAGGCATACGACAAAGTTCCCATAGAGGTTCTTTTGAGATTCTTGGAGGATAGAGGGGTACTTGTGGCATACAATCTGTCATGACCCAAATTACTAGGTTATGATGGCGCCTATCTTTTCCCTTCCCGATAGGCTAGCCAACCCTAGACAACTTAAACCATTTAAATCCAAGTAAAATTCATTTCTCACTGAGATAACATCAACTAGATACAAGTTATACAATTTTTGTGGAAAATCAAATGAAACTTGACAACACCCCAAAATCTGGTCATAAATGTACATAAGTTGCTAAGACGCTTTACAACTTAATGAATGTCATGACACAACCTGAGGGCCATGACGGGCACCCGAAGCTACCTTACCGAGCACCTCTTGACATACATCTTATAATCATAACTAGGTGGACCACAACAACAACTCATAAATATCATAAACTATAAGGGCATGAGTCCAAAGAGATATATCATATCTATGTAATCACCATCAACTATGCCCATATATACAAGCCGACAAGGCTGCCAAAAATGATATACAAAAAGTGAACCAATGAGGTTATAGAACATCTAACCATATACATCTGTCTACGAGCCTCTGCATGGAGTGTATAATATAATAATGAAGGGATAGAACCCCGCCATGCCCATATATGTACGCAAAAGAATAATATCAGCTGAACCGTAGCTCCGAAACAAATGGAACACTCCTGTACAATCGCTGATGAAGCAGCCCAGGGGTCTGGTCTGTCTCCCTATCTATCTGCGGGCATGAACGCAGAGGCCATAAATAAAAGGATGTCAGCACAAATAATGTACCGAGTATGTAAGGCATGAGTAACAAAATAATAAGGGTATGAAGATAACATAAGATAAAAAGATCAATATGTACCTCTGAGTGCCTCTTAAGGCGGATGCCATGCAGGCTTAGCTTTAAAAAAAAACATTTTCATATATACATATATAGTACCGTACCCGGCCATATAGGCTCAGTGTTATCATCATATCATCATCATCCCGCGTCCAGGGCATCCTGCGTCTGGGGTAACATCATAACGTACTCACTGCATTGGTGTTCACATCTACGTGCCATACCCGGTCGACTATAGCGTGGCTCGGTGTGAGAAAATAGCTACATATATATAAAGCATACGTACGAGAGCCCAAATAAAATGTTACAACTCTATCGGAGTGACGTAAGGTTGGTAAACCTCCGATTTGTCATTATGAAATCATCATCATAGCTATATCTTACCTTGACGGAACAATTACCATAAGGTGAGATCAACAACGATGAACAAGATCAATAATCATGGAACAAAGTTCAATAATATCATGAGAACATCAAGAACTATAAGCTTTAGTATTTCTAGAATTGGAGTCATCATAGAGGACATTTGTATATATGTTCATATCGAAGTGATCATGCCATAAGAAGGAAAGGGTTAGCCTTAACATACCTTTTCGTCCCCTTAACTACTTAACGTTTTCCTCCCAAGCTCGCAAATCTACATTCAACAGGATTCATACTAGAGTTAAGTCTTGAAAACACTCATAAGTTCAAACTAGAGTAATTAGTGAGCTAGCGGAATTTGGGAAGCACTTCTCCTATTTTATCTACTTCCACCAAATTCCAAATCAACTCCCAATCAACAATAACAACATCAACAATACCATAGTCAAAAGATTTCATTCAAACTAAACTTAAATTAATCCAAAATTCCCTTTCAAATTCAACTCATAGCCTTCAACTTCAATTTAATTCCTTGTGACTTCTCCACTATGATTCTTTTTCTTTCCAAGACTTGTTAAAACTTTCAAGAACTTAATCACATAAATAAGATGAAGATCATACCTTATAATAGAAGAACTTCACCCCACTCAACTCCTTTCAAGACCAAATTCATCACAACATTGAGTAGAGGCAAGAATAGTCATCTCCCAAAAAGCGATTGCTAGGTCCGTGGCAAAAAATGGCAACGTATTTAATATTTCCTCCACTTTTCACCAAACGCAACCCCAAACGAGGTATTAGTATTATTTGTTTTCAATTTATTTCTTACTTTCCTGCAAAATCAAATGGTCAACACTGTGAATCTTTAATGGTTCTTGTTTGTTCTTGATTTTAAATATCGTATCCTAATTGGTCCTTGTTGAACTTTTGAGATTTGACCTCTGTGGTGAAAATTCGACCATTGATATATTATGTGATGAAATAGTAGCCCTGCAATGATGAATTGTGAGGAAGAAATCCCAAATTTAGGATTTGTCCCACATCAGCTACATTAGGGTTTTAAGGATTTGGGGATTCTATAATTAGGGCCCCAATTTTCATTATTCAACAGACCTTGCACTTGATATTTCACTTGCAAAATCGAATACTTAGGGTTTCTAGCATTATTTGCTTAAGACCTTTAACTTTCGGTTAAGTTCAAATTTTAAAGGTTTAATTCTGTGTTTGTGTGGTATTTTGTGTGATTTTTGAGCATTTGGGGGGGACAACAAAGCTTCCAAGTCCAAATCTCTTCAAGACTGCACATCAAAGAGGTAATCCTCCTTCCCTTTTTATTTTTTTACATTTTAATTCAGTTTTTTAGTTGTTTGTATTGTGTTTATGTGCTGGTTTTAGTTTAATTTTTAGCTAAATATGTTCCTGTGCCATGTTAGTTTAGTTTAGGCAGTAGAGTATGTGTTTGTATGTCAATATTGGTTTAGCCGGTTTAGTTTTTATTTAGCTTTAGCCTAGTTTGTTTTAATATGCCTCATGTGTTAATTTAGATTAACTTAGCCTGTACTAAAGTGTGTTCTTATATTGTTAGTTTGTTTCAACAAAGCATGTTTATACATTATCTTGACCATGCTTGATCAGATTAATCCTTATGTAATAATGCTTAGTTTTAAAACATGTTGTGAAGTACATAATGATCCGATCCCTGTTTGTTTGTCCCTTTAATACATAGTGCAGTCTTTTTATAGCCTTGTTTAGTCTATATTAGATATATTAAGAAGGGAAATCACACCAAGAGGCTTTAAACATCTTGATGGTCAAATGCTAGCTTGTTTTGGATCATGTTCTTTACCCAAAGTGTTTGGTCTTTTTCTGCCTCACGTCTTGCATAACTGGAATCTCTATGGAACTAAGTGTCCAATATTAGATTAATGATATGCCTATATGGCTCCAAAATCTGTGCATTAAAGATCATCCTGTCTTTGCCTATTCTCTGAATGCGAGTCTATGTGACCTGCTGTCTTGGTTTGATATATAAATCTGCTAAGCCTGACTGATATGTGCCTAATGGTATTGTTAATTGTTTATGATAGTTTCTCCTATGTGAATATTGGACCTAATTTCCTTAATCTAAATGCATGTTGAACTGGTTCCTAAGTCCCTTTGTTAGCAACAAGATTAACATACTAAACCACCTCTTTGATTCTGGACTAACTTGTATTAATGATTGACCCTTGACAAATGCTTATACTTGTTCAATGTTTAAACTTAGCCATTTATGACTCAAATTTTGATGCACTGGACTGTTTCCTCTGTACTGTGTTTTGTTTTGAATCAAACTATGTCCTCACAATGTATTTAAGGGTAAAAAATGAAACCTTATGTTTATTGGACCTGAAATTGCATATTTTGAAATTGAAATGACCTATTGCTTAACTGGGTAGTATCCAAGACCTATGTATGCTTCCTGAATAATTTTGTGCCAAGCTATAAGGCTTATACTACTTGGTTCTACTGTTAATCTAGTGTCATAAGCCTTAGAATGTGTTAAAAGGATTTTGAGTTTGATCTGCTGCATCTCTGAGCCTACTTTAGTATTCTGTTAAAGCTTTGCAATAAATATTTGAAGTTCCCTATGAGATAAACCTGCTGAATGGGTTGTTTGATCGTGTTGTTAACTGAAACCTATTCATGCCTATTTAACAAGTCAAATGAGTATACCACCTAGTGTAATGTCTGTTTGAACTTATATAAAAAATGGGATTGCTATATCTTGCTACTTACTGAAAAGAACAACAAAAAATGCATGTTATGCCCATGTATACTAGGTTTTCTTGTGCTTGATTAGTATGAGTATTATCTTCTCTTCATCTCCTTCTTTTTATGCCAATTAGTATGACTGCTTGACTCTAAATTTGGTATGAGGAGTAAGTTTAAGGCAAGTAAATGAAATAGGGAACCTGTGTAAGACTGCTTTTGTTTTTATTTGGTGTTAAAATCTATATTTGGATGTGGTGTGTGCGTTCTTATTTTATTCCTGCGTTTACATGAGGTTTGGGTCAAGTGTTTTAGTCTTTTACACTCTCTTCTTGCCTCCTCTGGCTTTGAACTCTCTGAACATAAGAGATACACACTTGATATACAAGGTATATCTAGCTTCATATACACTCCAGTGTATATGAAGTGGTATACTTAATGTATATAGATGTATATCCCTTCCTATTTTCTTTAAAAAAATGATTGATGTTGTGTGGACTTATACTATTTTATGACTGTTAGGCCTCTTCTGTGTGCTTTATGTTGGGCTATGATTTCTATTACTGTATTTGGCCTCATTTATTCGATTCTGATGGCATAAGCAACTTCGGCCATGAATATTCTTTGACTTGCTTTATATTGGGCTTGAGTTTTTCTCCTGAATTGCTATATTCCCTTTAAATCTTTACACCTTTGCTTGATTATTGTACTTTTCTGGTTTAAACATGGATTAAATGCTTTAATTTAAATACCTAAGTGGGATACTAATCTTTACTTCCTTTCTATGTCTATGTGATTCTATACGGGCCACTTAGGCCATCTTTTCCAGCATAAAACCAACTGGGCCTTATTTGATCGAGTCCGCTTTGGAGAAAATACGTAAAGGAAGCTAATATTTGCTATGAAGGCCCAACCATGGGTAAAAATGGTGAAGGCCCAGCTATGGATAAAAATAGCCTACTGGTGGGCTTAGGTAGGCCCACCAGCCTAAACTTTCCTCCTTTTGAGTTACTTATTTGTACAAAATGTATTTGTAAAAACACTCACATATTATTGGAACCCTATGAATGTTAGAATTAGGAAATACGTACTATTTAGGTAAGTCGCCTAAAAACACTTTTAAAAATTGGTCAAATTTTGGAATTGTGTGAACTAACATTTAATAGGATTTTTGCTTAAAAATAGTCTTTTTTATATATAGTAAGAAATATTCTTCCAATGAAACAAATAAACTTTGGATTATGAGCTGGTAACAAACTGTTAAACCTCGTAGTTTCGTCCGTTGAGATTCGTTAGGTGTTAGTTGTCCTAATCGTAGAAACTGGAGTTACCTTCTAGGATATATGAGATAATATGTTCCCATATTATGGTTATGGGGTGTTTAAGCCCATGAAATAAGCTATGAAAGGATTTGAGAACAAGCAAATTAAAGAATGGAGTTTGTCGGAACATTGGGAAAACTTGAAAAAAAAAATTTGGACAGGATTTTGGTCCAAATTGGGAGAGGTATATATCCTAGAATATGAGGAGTTTTGGTGTGTTTCTTTTGTCCAAATTGAAGTTCATCGAGTTTGTCACACCCCGATCTTACTAGGGTATGATGGGCACCCGACCCCATACTCGGAGCCGAGCGAACCCGCTGACTCTTACTGCACGTGTGAACTACACCGTTTTTTTTTTTCAACTAGCAATAACCTAAATAGCACAAATATGAACATAGGCTAATAAGCTTTGCGGTCATACTATACAGCGACGGGGACAATCAGGAGTACAAATAGCTACTGTACATATCTGTTCACGAGCCTCTAAACATAGTACACATATACATAGAAAGGGCCGAGTCTCGTCGTGCCCGAATATATACACAAAAGTAGTACCAAGAAACCGGGGCTCCCGAAACAACCGGAGCGCCGCAAAAATACCGCCGAGGGAACTCCTAAGGATCGGCTCCGCTATTCGCCGACTCGCGCGGCATGAAACGCAGTCCACGTTAGGGACGTCAAGACAAATAGTGTACCGAGTATGTAAGACATAGAATATAACATAAACAAGAGCATAGATTATAAGTAACAATATCGCGGGGTCATGGATATATACCGAGATAAGAATGTAACTCTGTGCATAGGAACACCCTTTTCAGGCCGGATATCATGCATGCTTGTTTTTCCTTTTTGAAAGAAAACATCTCTTTCCATAGGCATAGAAAATAGAATTTATGTCATAGTATCATAGCATGGCGTAAAATATCATAGTATCATAGCATAGCATAGTATATCATAGTATCATAGCATAGCATAGTATATCATAGCACCGAACAGTGTCGGCTCGCCCACATAGCATAATTCCCGCGTCCGGGATGATATCAAGTCAAGTACGGATACATGCACCGTGAGTATAGCCCAGCGCCCATAGCGCTCGCCTTTTTCCCGCTTTTCCCCAAATACATTTTTAAATATATATGTATATATATACCATAGTATGCAGGGAGCCCAAGGGAAATCATGTACTTATCGGAGTGACGTAAGGTCGGAACCTCCGATTATATTATAGAATAATTAAGGGCGCTTATCTCACCTTGAAGGGATGATTAATATAAGGCGAGACTATTAGTGGAGAGCTATAGTATGAGAAAATATAACATAGGATCATAGGGCACCGTTCGTGTACTTAGAAACATTAAAGGAAAACACTATTCATGAGTAGAGCCGAGGATTCAAGAAATAGTTTAACGTTCTCATCTAAACCTTTGGAATCATAGACTTGGAACCTTTATTCATAGAATCATCATTTTTTTCATCATAGAGTCATGGTCGTCGTCTTAGTCATTAAGGCTTGCAATATTGTAAAACTTAGTTTTTGGAGAAAAACGAATATTTTAGAAAACATTTGTAAACTTTTAGGAAGGAAAATCATGTTTTGGAATCGAGGGATTAGTTAAAACAACTATGATTTAGTAGTTAAAAATAATAACCAAAAACATTCCTTAACTATAGAATGAAAATAAGTCAAAGGGGGCAATAGGAAAGAATTCGGGAATAGTGGGCCCACCTCGAGTCAGCTGAGGTGGCATATCAAATTTACGTATATGACAATTCATGGCGTCACTTGGGAGGGTCTTTAGGGTAATCGAGTCCTATTTGTGTAAGTTCTGGATGTCCAAGAAGTTTTTCCAACATTTTATGCAAGTTCTAATTCAATTCTACTGAATGAATAGTAGTTAATTTCAATCTCGGATTTCTAGAGTTAGGGAAGTCCCCCGAGGCGCGAATTCAAGCCTATACGTCTAGGACATGCCAAAGAAGAAGGTAAGGTCTTACATACCTCTTTTCGCTCCTTATGCCACTCCAAATTCAAGCTCCAACTTCGCCTTTAATCTACAAATTGGTCATGTTTACCAAACATGATTAGTACCTTTAGAATTGAATTCTTAAACAACACTTGGCTACCGAAATTTCGGCAAAGACTTATCGTAGGAATACATCATTCCCCAAAATCATCTTAGCCAATTCTCATCAACAACAATCCGGAATTCAACCCGGCCAAACTATCAATCATAATATTACAACCATATTAACAATTTTCAATTTCAATCCAAGATACATTCTAACAACTTAGTCAATATACTACTTCCATCAAAACCTTCCAACTCCAATGAAAAAACAATAACAACCTAATAATTCACATACCAACAATATCATACAAGTCTCATTATCTTCCATGCATGCATGAACACTATATTCAAATTACACAATCTCTACACCAAGTCTCCAATTACTACAATTTCTCTAATATTCTTAAGCTTCTATTAGCAACATACTCACACAATAACGATTAAAACGTTGAATAAAATCAACTCATTCCCTTCCATATTGCACCATAACCACACGGCCATATCATCATACACACAACACACGGCCAACATCATGCATACACAACTACAACCTTTCCAAAATCATTCAATTTCCATTATCAACATAGTATTGACAATAATAACAACCAAACACTAGATAATATAATTAAAACATGATTTCTACACACACACACACATACACCACACCTCACGGCCAGCCCTCCATCTACTTGCTCTTCATGAATTTCATCCATTTTCATGCACTACAACATCCACAAATATCCATAACATACAAAGAGGGATGAATTCTTACCTCTCTTTACTTTGAATTCTTCACTTGACTAGAATTTGCACCTATATGAATATAAGCTTCCTTACTCCACCAATCACCCCACTTTGCCAAGACCTTTAAGAGTTGTTTGGCTAGGAGAAACAAGTTGGAACTCTCTCTTCTCTTTTCCTTTTTTTTTTTTTCTCGGTTTCTTTCTTTCTCAAAGGGCCGAATGGCCTTGTCTATTTTCTCCTTCTTTCTCTTGTTCTTATCATCTTGAAATTTCTAGAGAGTTATGGGATAATTTAGAAGACTTAGTCTTCTTTTAATTCCCATGAATTTTAATCCACATGGGCTTGGCCCATCAAGCAAGGTGGACGGCCAACCATGGCCCAAGCCTTAGCCCACTTCTCTTTTTTTGTCATGCAATCCATGAAAACTTATTTTTCAAATTCCAAATTTACCCTTCGTCTTCCTCCATAATTCCACGAAACATATTGCGAATTTTTCCTTTATGCCCTTGACCTTTCTTAATAATTCCGCTTCTAAATTCCTCATAAGCCATTCATATGCCTAACACGATAAAGATATGGCCTTGCTTGTCGTCCTCCCGCAATTGTCTTGAATTATCCGATTGCACAAAATGCGGGATATAACATCCTCCCCCTTTAGAACATTCGTCCTCGAATGTTAAATCGGCCTTATAGTGTATTGTGACACTTTGGGGAGGTTTCTTCCATAGATGCCTCTCATGTCGCTTGACATATCCATTTTGGAAATCCGTGCTACTTGTAGGCCGTGAGCCAATTAACTTCGCCCTAAATGCGGCCTTAAGTTAATAGGTCCTCCTTATCGAAACTTGAGTTGTCCCGGTCCAATTTAGGTCTAACATACCCTTCTCCCCTTCTCGCTAGTCTAGTCCGTCCCAACCTACACGACTTCTATCGAGTTACCAACCCAATACGCTCGTAATATAAGGCGCGATATATATATCTAACATCGTAGAACCTAAATAGTCGATGCATATACATCATAAAAAAAATACTAATGATATACCGGTACGAGTCGGGGATAGCTCGGGATCCCGTCTGCCGCTCGCGTGGGTATGATGCGGGTCTACTTGAACCGGCATGCCTTCCGGTCCCGTAACGACCTGCTGGTATCCGGGACCTGCGCTGCGGAGGGCGCACCAACGGCGGCGGGTCGACTACTACTCTCGTGGGCCGGACCCTACTTCCGCCATGTCGAGATGGGCGGCCGCGCATAAATGACCCGACCTAGCACGGACATAGCAAACATCGTACCCGCGCGACACGGCCGCCCGCATGTACGGCACGACCGAAGCGTCGCGGATGCGGGGGTCTCCTGCGGCAGACTCACCGCATTTATCACCGGAACCCAAAACTCCATGGCGTCCCCGTCCTCGACCCGGGTCGAGCTTGATCTCTACCATACCTCCGCGGGCAATCGCGCATCTCATGGCCAATCCGACCGCGGACAAAAGGCAGCACCGTATCTAAGTAACAACGCAGTGTGGCGCCCGTCACATCGCGCGCACCGCGGTTGGGGCGCCCCGCACCGCCGAAGTCGGCTCTACGTCGGGACCTCAAAACTCGGCACTCCGATCCGGTCCGAATACTCAAAAATGCTCCCGTACCTGTCCCCCTTCGTACTCCTTCTAGCCACTTTTTCTACGACCCCCATCACCGCATCCACGCCCGTCGTTGGGCCTGAGTGGCTACTATTTGAGTTAACAGAAGGATAGCCTGTCTCATCTCCCGAATTGGAGCCTCAGGTGGGGAACTGGAGGTGCTGGAGTTGGAGTGGGAGCTCCTTCTTGCTCTCCTGACATCGGCGGAGTGCGAATACACGAGAGGTGGCCTCGCTACGGGACTCACCCCCTCAATATTTACCGCCTCCGCCTTTTCGCTACTATCTTACCCTTCTCGGTCGTTACTTTCATCTTCATAAGCGTCGGCCGAAAAATGTAACACTTTGGATTAGAAATAGGAAAATCTCTTATTATAGCTCTATCGCACGATCTAGATTACAAAGAAGGTCAAATTTCCTAAATGCCCGCAGCCTCCTTTCTATAAGTGTGGCGCGCTACACACCCATAAACAAGACTCTACCGGACACGGCTCGTAGACAAACCCCTAGGACCCTTTGCTCGATACCACTTTGTCACACCCCGATCTTTAGGGTGTGATGGGCACCCGACCCCATACTCGGAGCCGAGCGAACCCGCTGACTCTTACTGCACGTGTGAACTACACCGTTTTTTTTTTTTCAACTAGCAATAACCTAAATAGCACAAATATGAACATAGGCTAATAAGCTTTGCGGTCATACTATACAGCGACGGGGACAATCAGGAGTACAATAGCTACTGTACATATCTGTCTACGAGCCTCTAAACATAGTACACATATACATAGAAAGGGCCGAAGTCGTCGGTGCCCGAATATATACACAAAAGTAGTACCAAGAAACCGGGGCTCCGAAACAACCGGAGCGCCGCAAAAATACCGCCGAGGGAACTCCTAAGGATCGGCTCCGGCTATCGTCGACTGCGCGCGCATGAAACGCAAGCGTCCACAAGAAGGGACGTCAGTACAAATAGTGTACCGAGTATGTAAGACATAGAATATAACATAAACAAGAGCATAGATTATAAGTAACAATATCGCGGGGTCATGGATATATACTGAGATAAGAATGTAACCTGTGCATAGGAACACCCTTTTCAGGCCGGATATCATGCATGCTTGTTTTTCCTTTTTGAAAGAAAACATCTCTTTCCATAGGCATAGAAAATAGAATTTATGTCATAGTATCATAGCATGGCGTAAAATATCATAGTATCATAGCATAGTATATAGTATATCATAGTATCATAGCATAGCATAGTATATCATAGCACCGAACGTTGTCGGCTCGCCCACATAGCATAATTCCCGCGTCCGGATGATATCAAGTCAAGTACGGATACATGCACCGTGAGTATAGCCCGCCGCCCATAGCGCTCCCCGCTCTTTTTCCCGCTTTTCCCCAAATACATTTTTAAATATATATGTATATATATACCATAGTACGCGGGGAGCCCAAGGGAAATCATGTACTTATCGGAGTGACGTAAGGCCGGGAACCTCCGATTATATTATAGAATAATTAAGGGCGCTTATCTCACCTTGAAGGGATGATTAATATAAGGCGAGACTATTAGTGGAGAGCTATAGCATGAGAAAATATAACATAGGATCATAGGGCACCGTTCGTGTACTTAGAAACATTAAAGGAAAACACTATTCATGAGTAGAGCCGAGGATTCAAGAAATAGTTTAACGTTCTCATCTCGGCACTGGAATCATAGACTTGGAACCTTTATTCATAGAATCATCATTTTTTTCATCATAGAGTCATGGTCGTCGTCTTAGTCATTAAGGCTTGCAATATTGTAAAACTTAGTTTTTGGAGAAAAACGAATATTTTAGAAAACATTTGTAAACTTTTAGGAAGGAAAATCATGTTTTGGAATCGAGGGATTAGTTAAAACAACTATGATTTAGTAGTTAAAAATAATAACCAAAAACTTTCCTTAACTATAGAATGAAAATAAGTCAAAGGGGGCAATAGGAAAGAATTCGGGAATAGTGGGCCCACCTCGAGTCAGCTGAGGTGGCATATCAAATTTACGTATATGACAATTCATGGCGTCACTTGGGAGGGTCTTTAGGGTAATCGAGTCCTATTTGTGTAAGTTCTGGATGTCCAAGAAGTTTTTCCAACATTTTATGCAAGTTCTAATTCAATTCTACCGAATGAATAGTAGTTAATTTCAATCTCGGATTTCTAGAGTTGGGAAGTCCCCGAGGCGCGAATTCAAGCCTATACGTCTAGGACATGCCAAAGAAAGAAGGTAAGGTCTTACATACCTCTTTTCGCTCCTTATGCCACTCCAAATTCAAGCTCCAACTTCGCGAGAATCTCATAAATTGGTCATGTTTACCAAACATGATTAGTACCTTTAGAATTGAATTCTTAAACAACACTTGGCTACCGAAATTTCGGCTAAAGACTTCCTCTCGTAAATACATCATTCCCCAAAATCATCTTAGCCAATTCTCATCAACAACAATCCGGAATTCAACCCGCCAAACTATCAATCATAATATTACAACCATATTAACAATTTTCAATTTCAATCCAAGATACATTCTAACAACTTAGTCAATATACTACTTCCATCAAAACCTTCCAACTCCAATGAAAACAATAACAACCTAATAATTCACATACCAACAATATCATACAAGTCTCATTATCTTCCATGCATGCATGAACACTATATTCAAATTACACAATCTCTACACCAAGTCTCCAATTACAATTTCTCTAATATCCTTAAGCTTCTATTGGCAACATACTCACACAACAACGATTAAAACATTGAATAAAATCAACTCATTCCCTTCCATATTGCACCACAACCACACGGCCATACCATCATACACACAACACACGGCCAACATCATGTATACACAACTACAACCTCTCCAAAATCATTCAATTTCCATTATCAACGTAGTATTGACAATAATAACAACCAAACACTAGATAATATAATTAAAACATGATTTCTACACACACACACATACATCACACCTCACGGCCACCCCTCTATCTACTTGCTCTTCATGAATTTCATCCATTTTCATGCACTACAACATCCACAAATATCCATAACATACAAAGAAGGATGAATTCTTACCTCTTTACTTGAATTCTTCACTTGACTAGAATTTGCACCTATATGAATATAAGCTTCCTTACTCCACCAATCACCCCACTTTGCTTAGGACCCTTCAAGGAGTTGTTTGGCTAGGAGAAACAAGTTGGAACTCTTCTCTTCTCTTTTCCCTTTTTTTTTTTTTTTCTCGGTTTCTTTCTTTCTCAAAAGGGCCGAATGGCCTTGTCTATTTTCTCCTTCTTTCTCTTGTTCTTATCATCTTGAAATTTCTAGAGAGTTATGGGATAATTTAGAAGACTTAGTCTTCTTTTAATTCCCATGAATTTTAATCCACATGGGCTTGGCCCATCAAGCAAGGTGGACGGCCAACCATGGCCCTAAGCCTTAGCCCACTTCTCTTTTTTTGTCATGCAATCCATGAAAACTTATTTTCCAAATTCCAAATTTACCCTTCATCTTCCTCCATAATTCCACGAAACATATTGCGAATTTTCCTTTATGCCCTTGACCTATCTTAATAATTCCGCTTCTAAATTCCTCATAAGCCATTCATATGCCTAACACGATAAAGATATGGCCTTGCTTGTCGTCCTCCCGCAATTGTCTTGAATTATCCGATTGCACAAAATGCGGGATATAACAGAGTTTAGTTTCCAACGTAACAAACCGTTCGTCAATGTGACATCGGAGTAAATAGTTATGGGTGTTTTAAGACAGACTGTCCTAGCAGAAAATTTTGACGGACTAATTTGACGGCCGCAGAACATTTTGACGGACGCGAAATTTACGCGCCCCGTCAAATTGCACCTTCCACGTAAAACATCTGTGTGAGCCATGTTTGACTAGGCAGTTCTACGGAGCATTTTGACGGCCCGTAGGAATTTTGACGGTCCGTCAAATTGGGCGCAGGATTGCCCGATGGGATTTTAAGTTACGCTTTATATATTTCATTCCACTTCATTTGGGCATTTTATTTTCTCAAATCAGATCCAAGAGCTCTCCAAAAACCCTCTCTTCAACTCCATAAACTAATCCAAGCCAAAATCCAAGGGAGATTAAAAATCAAGAGGCAAGAATCAAGATATCCATGTGTTAGAAGTCTTGCGAGGGTTAGTAGACTTCAAGAATTCTTTGGGTATTGAAGCTAGGGTTTTCATCTAAGTTGATAGCTTGCTCCAAAGCTCATTCTTATGAGATAAAAGGTTAGTTTTCATGCTTATTTCATGTTATCAAGAATGCTTAGTTGTTGAACAACTTGGGTATAAGGAGAAAGTAGAAAATGAGTTCTAAACGTAGTTTTTATGATGTTCTTGAGTAGTAAGCTAACTTGAGTTATGATTCTTAGTATGGTATGGATATAATCTTGTTATAGAAGGTAATAATGATGATGAGAAAGTGTTACTATGAAAAATGTGCAAAGGGTTGGTGTGAAGTTGTTAGTGTAAGTTGAATGTGAGAATGAATATGGAAGACTTAATGGAATGTGACTACGTGATTATGATATTGTAGATGTTATTATGGTTATTTGGGAGTTGCTTTGTAATATGGTGGAAGTCGATGAAATAGAGGAAATGCTGCCCAATTTTCGTTAACTCATGAATTGTTCTAGTTTGGATTTAAGAGTATCTTTAAGGCTTGACCAAGGTATGAATCCTTTTAAATGTAGATTTTCCAAGCTTCGACGGTGAACGTTAAGTAGTTAAGAAGACGACGAGGTATGTAAGGCTAACCCTTCTTTCTTAAGGCATGATCCCATTGATGTATACCTTCATGTGAAATCCATAGTATCTTCTATGACGATTTCATTCCTAGAATCATTAAAGCTCATGATCTTGATATTCTCACGGTACCATTAGTCCCATCCTATGATAGTTGATTCTCTAAGGAAGGATATAATGAAAATGATGATGACGATGATAATGTTGAGAACGTGTATGGGCTCATATGTATATATAGATATTTATATATTAAAGTATGACTACTAAGAACACCGAGCTTATATGGCCGGGTATGATATCTATCGCGCGCACACCACTGCAGTTGGGTACGGATAACACTGAGCCTTGGTAGGGCCAGTACGTATAACATCGAACCTTATCATGGTCAGGTATGTAAGACACCGAACCTCTATGGTCGGGTATGATACTACTACAAGTATAAATGTATGAAATGGAAGGTTCCCATTAGAAAGGGGATAAGTAAATACGATGAACAACACTAGAGGTATAAATGGCTTCATTATTTCATGACCTCTCTATCTTATGCTATTTCTTACGTTTCTATTATGATGATTGATCATACTTTACATACTCAGTACATTATTCGTACTGACGTCCTTTTCTTTGTGGATGTTGTGTCATGCCCGCAGGTGGACAGGAAGATAGACTTGACCCATAGATCGCTTGTTCGAGATCGTACAGAGGAGCTCCATTTGATTCGGAGCTGCAGCTTTTGGGTATTATTCTTTTGTGTATATATGGGCATGGCGGGGTCCTGTCCCGTCCTTATGATGAAGTTTCATAGTCTTCTTAGAGGCTCGTAGACAGTCATGTATAGTAGATGTCTTTTGCCTTGTTGGCTCATGTTTTGGTATATTATTTTGTTAGCCTCGTCGGCTTGCGTATATGCGTATGGGCATAGTTGTTGACGTTGATATATAAAAGTGTTTTAGCCATTGGAAATGGTATTATTGAGGCATAGAATTGTTAATAGGCCATGCGGCTCACCCAGATATGAATGCGAATGTACGATGAGAGGTGCCCGCGGGTTAGCTCCGGCGCCGCCTCATGGCTCTCCGGTTGGGTCGTGACAAAAGTGGTATCGCAGCGATTCCGTCCCTAGGTGCGTTCTACGAGCCGTGTCCAGTAGAGTCTTGTTTATGGGTGTGTTACATGCCACACTTATAAACTGGAGGCTGCGGGCATTTTAGGAATGAATGACCTTCTTTCTTCATAGATCGTGCGATAGAGCTATGATATAAGGATTTCTCTTTCCTTAACCGTGTGCTATATATTTCAGAAATGACGGTAAAGAGGAATGCTACAGCAGCCCAAAAGGGCAAGACAGTGGCAGAAAAGCGGGCTGAAAGAATATCGCCACCAGCTATAGAGGGGGATGAATCCCGGAATAAGGTTCCGTCTAGATCCTCCCACTCATTACCCGCTTTACAGGAGCATGAGGGAGCCTCAACCCCAGATCCTCCACCGGATGCTTCGGGCTAAGATGTGAAAGAGGCCATTCATTTGCTCACTCAGTTAGTTGCCGCTTAGACCCAGCGACAAGGTACGGGTCAAGGTGATAGGGCTGTTAGTGCAAGAGCCCATGACTTTATTTGCTTGAACCCTCCGGAATTCTTCGGGTCAAAGCCGAATGAGGACCCTCAGAACTTTATTGATGGGATGTTGAGGACACTTCGGTTAATGAATGCTTCGGACTTTGAATCGGTATAGTTAGCATCCTATAGATTACGCGATGTCGCAGTTCATTGGTATACGGTTTGGATGGCTTCAAGGGGAGTTAATGCACCTCCCCCGGTATGGCAAGAATTTGTTGATGCTTTCCTATGACATTACTTGCCCCCTGAGGTTCGACGGGCTAGAGCCGATAGGTTCTTGAATCTTAAGCAAGGAAGCATGAGTGCTTTAGAGTATAGTCTCCACTTCAATTCTTTGGCTAGGTATGCTCTAATAATGGTGGCGGATATGGGTGGTCGAGTGCACCAATTTGTGAGTGGCTTAGGGCCACATTTAATGGATAAATGCTTGACTGCGTCCCTCCAGAACAACATGGATATTTCGCGCATTCAGGCCCATGCCCATAATTTGAAGGAAAGTCAACAACAACAAAGAGGTGAGCGTGAGCTTGACAGAGGTTATAGCAAGAGGGCTAGATCTTCGGGTCTGACTAGTGAGTTTAGAGGAGGGCAAATACAACAATTTTCTAGGCACTCAGGCCATTCTATGACTAGTGCACCTCCATGATTTACGGGCTAGAGATTTTATAGATCTACTCACTCCGGGCCGAGTCAGAGTTTTAGAGCTTCTGGTTCTCACTACAAAGGCGACTCGGGTCAGACAAGTCCACCCATGCCACGATGTTCTCAGTGCGGGAAGTTACATTGGGGCCAGTGTCGATTAGGCTCAGATGTTTTCTATGCATGCAGCCGGCCAGGCCATATCATGCGTGACTGCCTCTCGATTGGTGGTAGGGGGAGGATCCAACCTTCAGGGTCGGCAGCTGGGTCTTCATCTTCTATACGCCCTTCGGGGTAAGGCTTTCAGACACCAGTTAGTCGCGGTAGAGGTAAAGGAGGAGCTCCCAGTTCTAGTGGTCCCCAGCACCGTATTTATGGTTTGGCTGGACGGCAGGATCTTGAGTCCTCCCCTGACGTTGTTACAGGTATATTATCGATATTTTCTCTTGATGTATATGCATTGATAGATCCGGGCTCCACATTGTCATATGTTAATCCTTATATTACTGGTCGATTTGGGTTGAAACCGGATTCAATTAAATCTTTTGAAATATCTACACCCGTTGGTGAACCGATAATAGCTAGCCGAGTATATAGAAATTGTATAGTTGTGATTTGTAATCATCGTAATATGGTTGATTTACATGAGTTGAAAATGGTGGACTTTGATGTTATTATGGGCATGGATTGGTTGGCTTCTATCTATGCCAATGTCGATTGTATAATGAAGATAGTTCGTTTTCGCTTCCGGAGAACCGACGTTTTAGAATGGAAGGGAAATACGGCATCTCCGAGAGGTAGGTTTATTTCCTATCTCAAGGCAAGGAAAATGATTGCAAAAGGTTGTATTTACCATTTAGTCCGGGTTCAAGATATAGAAGCCGAATCGCCGACTCTTCAGTCTGTTCCCACGGTGAATGAGTTTTCGAATGTATTCCGGATGAGCTTCCTGTGCCTTCCTCCAGAGTGGGAGATTGATTTTGCTATTGATGTGCTACCGGATACTAAACCCATATCTATTCCTCCTTATAGAATGGCTCCCGCAGAGTTGAGAGAATTGAAGGAATAGTTGAAGGACTTGCTTGAGAAAGGCTTTATTCGGCCTAGTTCCTCCCCGTGGGGAGCACCCGTGTTGTTTGTGAGGAAGAAAGATGGTTCAATGCGAATGTGCATTGATTACAGGCAACTGAATAAGGTGACGGTCAAGAACAAATATCCGCTTCCAAGGATTGATGACTTATTCGACCAATTACAGGGCGCCAAATAGTTTTCAAAAATAGATTTGAGATCCGGATATCATCAAGTAAGAGTTAGGGAGGAAGATTTTCCTACGACAACCTTCAGAACCAGATATAGCCATTTCGAGTTCCGGTTAATGTCGTTCGGGCTAACTAATGCACCGGCAGTGTTCATGGACTTGATGAACAATGTGTTCAGGCCTTTCCTAGATTTATTTATGATTGTTTTCATTGACGATATCCTGGTATATTCTCCGTCCAAAGCAGAACATACGGATCATCTACGCACCGTTCTTAGAGTTCTTCAGACTCGAGAGTTATTTGCAAAATTTTCAAAATGCGAGTTTTGGTTGAATTCGATGACCTTTTTGGGGCATCTTATTTCAGTCGATGGTATTCGGGTGGATACCCAGAAGATTGAAACCGTGAAGACTTGGCCAAGGCCTACAATACCTACGGAGGTTCGTAGTTTTCTGGGCTTAGCAGGTTACTAAAGAAGATTTGTAGAAGGCTTTTCTGCTATTTCTGCATCATTGACAAAGCTAACTCAGAAATCAGCTAAATTTCAATGGACGAATGCTTGTGAACGTAGTTTTCGAGAGTTAAAGAATAGGTTAACTTCGACCCCGGTCCTAACACTTCCTGAAGGATCGGAAGGCCATGTTGTCTATTGCGATGCTTCAGCCGTTGGGTTAGGATGTGTGTTGATGCAGCATGGTAAGGTGATTGCTTATGCTTTAAGGCAGTTTCGAAAGCATGAGAAAAATTATCCAACCCACGATCTTGAGTTAGCTGCGGTGATTCATGCATTGAAGATGTGGAGACATTATTTATATGGTGTCCATGTGGATATCTACACGGATCACAAGAGCCTTCAGTATATTTTCAAGCAAAAAGAATTGAATTTACGACAACGGCGATGGTTGGAGTTATTGAAAGACTATGATGTTAACATCCTATACCATCCTAAGAAGGCGAACATTGTGGCTGATGCTCTTAGCCGTAGATCTATGGGAATTTTATGTGATGTTCAGCCAGAGAAAAGAGAGTTAGCTCGTGAGCTCCAGCAATTAGCTAGGCCAGGAGTTCGGGTAGTGGAATCAGGCAATGTGGGAGCTACCATTCAGAATTCAGCAGTTTCGTCACTAGTGGCTGAAATGAAAGAGCGCCAGTACGAGGATCCCATGCTAGTTCATTACAGAAATACACTTCCTCAGAAGAAGAAGTCATCATTTGAGATTTTTGGAGATGGAGTTCTCCGATGCCGAGGTAGGTTATGTGTTCCAGATGTCGCAGGATTACAC
Source organism: Lycium ferocissimum (assembly GCF_029784015.1). NCBI lineage: Eukaryota > Viridiplantae > Streptophyta > Magnoliopsida > Solanales > Solanaceae > Lycium > Lycium ferocissimum. The sequence goes on along the minus strand of NC_081345.1, from coordinate 5,595,916 downwards.
CACCAAATATTGAGAGAAGCCCATTGTTCCCATTATTCTGTTCACCCCGAAGCGATGAAAATGTATCATGATCTTAAATCCATATATTGGTGGAATGGAATGAAGAAAGACATAGCAGAGTTCGTGGCCTACTGTCCTAACTGTCAGTAAGTGAAAATTGAGCATTAAAAGCCCGGTGGATTGTTGCAAGCTATGGAAATTACAACTTGGAAATGGGAAGTGATTAATATGGACTTCATTGCAGGCTTGCCTCGTTCTAGGCATAAATATGATTCTATATGGGTGATTGTGGATAGACTCACGAAGTCAGCTCATTTCTTACCGGTCAGAACTACATATGTAGCTAAAGATTATGCAAGGCTTTATATTAAAGAAATAGTGCGACTCCATGGTGTTCCAGTATCTATTATTTTGGATAGAGGGACACAGTTTACTGCAAACTTCTGGAAGTCTTTTCAAGAAGATTTGGGGACTTAGGTGAATCTTAGCACAACATTTCATCCACAGACTGATAGGCAAGCTGAGCGTACCATCCAGACTCTTGAGGATATGCTACGGGCATGTGTATTGGATTTTGGAGGCAATTGGGATGATCACTTACCGCTTATTGAATTTTCTTATAACAATAGTTATCATTCTAGCATCCAAATGGCGCCGTATGAGGCTTTGTATGGGCGCAAGTGCAGATCGCCAATTGGGTGGTTTGAAGTATGGGAGACTAAATTGATAGGGCCAGACTTGGTCCAGCAAGCTATAGAGAAAGTCAAGCTTATACATGACCGATTATTAACATCTCAGAGTCGTCAGAAATCCTATGCAGATAATCGTCGACGGGACTTAGAGTTCCAAGTGAAAGATTGGGTATTCTTGAAGGTGTCGCCAATGAAGGGCGTCATAAGATTTGGCAAAAAGGGCAAGCTTAGTCCCCGGTACATTGGACCTTATGAGATTGTACACAAGGTGGGCCAAGTGGCTTATGAATTAGACCTACCTGCGGATTTGGAGTCAGTCCATCCGATTTTCCATGTATCGATGCTTCATAAGTGCATTGGAGATCCTTCTAGAGTTGTATCGGTAGATGATATTCATGTCACCGAGCAATTATCCTACGAAAAGTTCCATTGCCATTCTAGATAGGCAAGTACGGAGACTCGAACCAAAGATGTAGCTTGATTTAAAGTCTTATGGAGAAATAATAACGAGAGAGAAATGACATGGGAAGCGGAAGAAGACAAGAAGTTCGTGTACCCGCATTTATTTCCACCTTCAGAGAGGAGACTCAAAGCAAGAGACGCTTGCATGCCCCTGGTATGTAATGCTTTGTTCAATGTTTTCTTGGTCATGTGTGGCTATGGTTGTTGATGTTGTTGTTGTAGCCCTGTGAGGCGATATATTTTGGGTTGCTATGACAGGATGGTAGTTTCATATTACAGGGGAAACTCTGGCAAAATTTTTGTAGAATCGCCAAGAGTCTATCATTCGAGGACGAATGTTCTTAAGAGGGGGATAATGTTACACCTCGTAGTTTCGTCCGTTGAGATTTGTTAGGTGTTAGTTGTCCTAATCGTGGAAACTGGAGTTATCTTCTAGGATATATGAGATTATATGTTCCCATATTATGGTTATGGGGGGTTTAAGCCCATGAAATAAGCTATGGAAGGATTTGAGAACAAGCAAATTAAGGAATGGAGTTTGTCGGAACTTTGGGAAAACTTGGACAGGATTTTGGTCCAATTTGAGAGAGGTATATCTCCTAGAATATGAGGAGTTTTGGTGTGTTTCTTTTATACAAATTGAAGTTCATAGAGTCTAGTTTCCAACGCAACAAACCGTTCCTCAATGTGACATCGGAGTAAAAAGTTATGGGTGTTTTAAGACAGACTGTCCGAGCAGAAATTTTGACGGACCAGTTTGACGACCGCAGAGCATTTTGATGGATCGCAGAAATTTCTGCGGCCCGTCAAATTGCACTTTCCCAGCGTAAAACAGTCACGGTGAGCCATGTTTGACTGGGCAGTTCTATGGAGCATTTTGACGGCCCGTCAAAGTGGGCGCAGGATCGCCCAACGGGATTCTAAGTTACGCTTTATATATTTCATTCCACTTCATTTGGGCATTTTATTTTCTCAAATCAGATCCAAGAGCTCTCGAAAAACCTCTCTTCAACTTCATAAACTAATCCAAGCCAAAATCCAAGGGAGATTAAAGATCAAGAGGCAAGAATCAAGATATCCTTGTGTTAGAAGTCTTGCTAGGGTTAGTAGACTTCAAGAATTCTTTGGATATTGAAGCTAGGGTTTTCATATAAGTTGATTTCTTGCTCCAAAGCTCATTCTTATGAGATAAAAGGTTAGTTTTCATGCTTATTTCATGTTATCAAGAATGCTTAGTTGTTGAACAACTTGGGTAGAAGGAGAAAGTAGAAAATGAGTTCTAAACGTAGTTTTTATGATGTTCTTGAGTAGTAAGCTAACTTGAGTTATGATTCTTAGTATGATATGGATATAATCTTATTATAGAAGGTAATAATGATGATGAGAAAGTGTTCTATGAAAAATGTGCAAAGGGTTAGTGTGAAGTTGTTAGTGTAAGTTGAATGTGAGAATGAATATGGAAGAGTTAATGGAATGTGACTACGTGATTATGATATTGTAGAAGTTATTATGGTTATTTGGGAGTTTCTTTGTAATATGGTGGAAGTCGATGAAATAAGGCAATTGCTGCCCAATTTTCATTAACTCATGAATTGTTCTAGTTTGGATTTAAGAGTATATTTAAGGCTTGACCAAGGTATGAATCCTTTTAAATGTAGATTTTCCAAGCTTCGACGGTGAACGTTAAGTAGTTAAGAAGACAACGAGGTATGTAAGGCTAACCCTTCTTTCTTAATGCATGATCCCATTGATGTATACCTTCATGTGAAATCCATAGTATCTTCCGTGACGATTTCATTCCTAGAATCATTAAAGCTCATGATCTTGATATTCTCACTGTACCTTTGGTCCCATCCTATGATAGTTGATTCTCTAAGGAAGGATATAATGAAAATGATGATGACGATGATAATATTGAGAATGTGTATGGGCTCCTATGTGTGTGTGTGTGTGTGTATATATATATATATATATATATATATATATATATATATATATATATATATATATATATATATATATATATATATTAAAGTATGACTAATAAGAACACCGAGCTTATATGGTATGATATCTATCGCGCGCACACCACCGCAAATGGGCACGGATAACACCGAGCCTTGGTAGGCTGTGTACGTATAACACCGAACCTTATCATGGACGGGTATGTAAGAAACCGAACCTCTATGGTGGTATGATACTACTACAAGTATAAATGTATGAAATGGAAGGTTCCCATTAGAAAGGGGTTAAGTAAATACGATGAACAACGCTAGAGGTATAAATGGCTTCATTATTTCTTGACCTCTCTATCTTATGCTATTTCTTACGTTTCTATTATTATGATTGATCATGCTTTACATACTCAGTATATTATTCGTACATCGACGTCTTTTTTTTCTTTGTGGACGCCGTGTCATGCTGCGCAGTGGGCGGAGATAGACTTGACCCATAGACCGGTTGTTCGTAGATCGTATAGAGAGCTCCATTTGATTCGGAGTCAGCCTTTTGGGTATTATTCTTTTATGTATATATGGGCATAGCGAGGTCCTGTCCCGTCCTTATGATGCAGTTTTATACTCTTCTTAGAGGCTCATAGACAGTCATGTATAGTAGATGTCTTTTGCCTTGTTAGCCTCGTCGGCTTGCGTATATGTGTATGGGCATAGTTGTTGACGTTGATATATAAAAGTGTTTTAGCCGTTGGAAATGGTATTATTGAGGCATAGAATTGTTAACAGGCCATGTGGCTCATCGAGATATGAATGCGAATGTACGATAAGAGGTGCTTGGTGGGTTAGCTCCGGGTTCCCGTCATGGCTCTCCGGTTGGGTCGTGACATAAACAATGGATTCTTGTTATAGACTTTGCATTGGAAAACTGGAATTAAGTTGAAAATTATTTCTATTTAACAAGAAATGATTGTGTAACGGACCTGTTGAAGTGAACAAGATCTAGACATTTTTATGAAGCAAAAAATGGACTTTGCACTAGAGAAATTTTGGGCTAAAACGAACGAACCATTTTCGAGAAAAATACTGGATTTGGTGTCACAACCCAAACCGATGAGTCGTGACGAGTGTCTGACCTCTAGCGACTAAAGACCCCTAAACACGTATCTGACACATACTGAACATCAAGGGCCCATAAATGGCATAAACTGATCCCATAAAAGGGAAACATCAAAGCTTTGTACAATCTGCATATATACATAAACATGCTGGAGAACAGTGCAAGCCAGCTAGGCTGCTACATATACTGTACACAAAAGAATAGAAGCCGACAAGGCTACATCATCTGACTAATACATACAACTATCTACAGACCTCTACTGGAATGAAAGTCAGAGAAAGGAAGGATGTGGCCCCCTCATACCCATATACATACACATCTCAAAAGGGTGGCATACCAAAACTGACTGCAGCTCCGGATCAAATAGAGCGCACTGACCATCGCTAGATCTAGAGGCCCCACCGAGCCGGACCACCGTTCGTCTACCCATTCGCGGGCATGAACGCAACCCCCGGCGGCGGGGGGAGTCGTACGTATAATATACTGAGTATGTAAGGCATAAGAACAACATATATAAATAAGAATTATGAGTAAAATATGAACTCATAAGCTGAAATAACTGTCTGTACGTATTTGTATGAACTAGTATCTGTATGTGTCTGCATAAGCCTGTACAACTAGCTATGGCTCAATGGGCACACAATATGCATGCTCTCAATGATAATCATGCTCATATACATAAATACAGGTCGTAGTGCTAAGGAACGTTCAGCCCGATCCATATATCATATTTTAGTTATGCCGAGGAACGTACGGCCCGATCCATATATCATATAGTAATATTGCCAAGGAACGTACGACCCGATCCATATATCATACAATAATATTGCCAAGGAACGTACGGCTCGATCCATATATCATATAATAATATTGCCGAGGAACATACGGCCCGATCCATAAATCATACAATAATATTGTCAAGGAACGTACGACCCGATCCATATATCATATAATAATCTTTCGTATATAACGCCTTCTGGTCACGGGTCAAAATACATATATATGAATGAATGTAATGCATGAATGACTGTCTACATAAAGTTGGACCCATGAACAGAAGGAGAAATCATAAAGAGGGTAAATGAATATCAAAGACTGAAGTACTCCTTAGGCTTCCAAGAGTGGAGTAATATGGAAACTCGCTTACTCGTTTGTTGGTTCATATCGTAAGATCATGCCAAAAGAAAGAAAGGGTAGCCTTAACATACCTTAAAGTGTACCCAATCGTCCAAATCCTGCCTCTCGAACTTGGAAGTCTAAAATTAAGATAGCATAGGCCTCAATTAGACTATTTACCTCGCTTACTAACCGTCCTCAAATATATATAAAGCTTAATGACTTATAGACAATAATCTCCTTCAACAGCTTACAACTCTTCAACTCTTCATTCGATCCAACATCAACCACAATACCCACAACGTAATGACAACACATAGAAATATATCAAAATATACTTCAATCCATTCCCATTCACCTCTTAGAATAACCTCAAATCACTATATTACCCTTCATCAACTTAGCACTTCCACAGTTACCCTCTCTTTACTTAGAATCACTAAAACTCTAGATAAATAACTTAAATACAAGGGTAGAAATAATTCACATACCTTGAGGGGTCTAAGATTCCAAAGATCAACTTCAACTCCAACCCCTCTAAGCTTCACAACTTGAAGAAACCTTAGGAACAACCTTTTTCTTGACAGGCACGGGTTCACGGGCTCGGATCTTACCAAATCTTCACTAATAATGATGGGAAATATTGGCAGAGAAAATATTAGGGTTTTTATGATTTGGAATGGAGGAAAATAAGAAATAAGGTCGTGGCTCCTATATTTATACTTAGAATTAAAAAGGCTACAGCGGTCCGGTTCGACGATCGGGTCGACGGCCTGTTGACGTGTCAACGGTCCATCGACCTGCGCCTGCAGATGCAAGGCTGCGGGACCCTATCGACGCCGCACATCGACGGTCCATCGAACATGTCGACGACCCGTCGACGATGACTGGTGTCTGCAGATTTTCTCTGATTCAGTTCAGATCGCGTCGATTTGATTCGCTTAACTCCTAATCCTATAAATTGCCAGGAATACCTGCTGGCACCCTTGTACACGAGGTAAGACATTTTCTATCTTCAAAACTCGAGCTCGAGTCTCTATTCCAAGGGCATACCCCGCTAGAAAACCATAGATTCTACCACTACGACAATGAGGGGTGTAACATTCTTCCCCCCTAGAAACATTCGACCTCGAATATTCGAACAATTCTGGGTTATAAAAAAATTTCAACAGAGTTTCCCCTGTACTTATAACAATCCGTCCTACACACAGCAACCTAAAATAATGCCACATAGGGCCACATATTACACATACAATACCATGGCCTCACACGACCAATCATGATAGCTGAAAATGGAATAATACCTGGGGGTGATGATGCCTCAGACTGCACCTCCTATACTGCTGGGAACAAATGCGGGTACTTAGTCTTCGTTTCCTCTTCCGCTTCCCAAGTCACTTTCTCAACATTCTTGTTCCTCCATAAGACTTTAACGGAAGCTACATCCTTGGTTCGCAACCGACGGACCTGCCTGTCCAATATAGCCACTGGAACTTCTTCGTATGATAATCTGCCGCTCACCTCGGATATCATCCATCGGTACCACTCTTGAAGGATCTCCGATACATTTACGAAGCTTAGATACATAAAATACTGGATGTACCGACTCTAACTCAGAAGGCAATTCTAGCTCATATGCCACCGTGCCCACAGTACGAATGATCCTGTATGGCCCAATATATCGAGGGATCAACTTACCCTTCTTGCCAAACCTCATCACTCCCTTCGTAGGCGAAACTTTCAGAAAAACCCAATCACCTATCTTAAACTCTAGCTTGCGTCGCCGATTATCCGAATAGGATTTATGTCGACTCTGAGCTGTTAGCAATCTCTCTCTAATAACTTTCACCTTATCAACTGTCGAATTAAGTCTGGGCCTACTAAATGATTCTCCCCGACATCAAACCATCCTATGGGCGATCTACATCTCCGCCTATATAAGGCCTCATAAGGAGCCATCTGAATGCTGGAATGGTAACTGTTGTTGTACGCAAACTCGATAAGGGGCAAATGATCGTCCCAACTACCTTGGAAGTCAAGCACACAAGCTCTAAGCATATCCTCAAGTGTCTGTATAGTACGCTCCGCCTGCCCATCTGTCTGCGGATGAAATGCGCATACTAAGACTCACCCGAGTCCCCAATCCCTGCTGAAAAGACTTGGAATTTAGTGAACCTGTTCTCCCTATCGAAATAATGGTACGTAGGATCACCATGAAGTCGTACAATCTCCTTAAGATAAAGCTTCGCGTAATCCTCGGCTGCATAAGTAGTTCTGGTAGGCAGAAAGTGGGCTGACTTTGTGAGCCTATCAACTACAACCCATATGGAATCATACTTCCGCAGAGTACGGGGCAAACCTGTAATGAAATCCATATTAACTACCTCCCACTTTCATGACGGAATCTCCATAGCCTGCAATAGACCTCCGGGCTTCTGGTGCTCTATCTTGACCTGCTGACAATTTGGGCACTGAGCAACAAATTCTGCTATATCTCTTTTCATACCATCCCACCAATAAACTTCCTTGAGATCATGGTACATCTTTGTTGAGCCTGGATGAATAGAATAGCGAGAGTAATGTGCTTCCCCCATAACTTGCTGACGAAGCTCTGCAACATTAGGGATGCACAATCTACCTCTATGTAGGAGTACTCCATCACCTGTAATCACAAAGGGTGTCTTTTCCTTCTGAGGTGCTGTACCTCGATAATGAACTAAAACAGGGTCCACTACAACAAATTTGATTATCAGTGACGTTTTATTTTGTCTCCTAAAAGTCATTTTTTGTCACAAAAAACCTTTCTTGACGAAATAATTTTCGTCAATCAATCGTCCTTAAAGGTGGGTCGCTAAAAGTATTTAAAGACAATTTAGTGTTTCGTCGCTAAATCTAGTTATATTAACTATGACATTTATTTTCGTCCCTAAATGCATAGTATTTATGACGAACTTGTTTGTCTAGAAAAGTATAGAAAATTTGTAGCTGATAGTGTATTTTTGTCGCTAAAAAGGTTACAAATGCCGACGAAATTACCTTGTCACTAATTATTTAGTTTAATTAGTGACGAGATCAATTGTCTCCAAAGTTATATGCATTTCGTAGTTGAACAAACATAATTTCATCACTAAAGGTAGTCTTTTATGTACAAAAAAATAATTCGTCCCTAAATGTATAAATTAGTGACGACTTTGTTTTTATTTAAAAGGTTTACAATTTTGTAGGTAAAACTATTATGTCGTCACTAAAAATATTGCTTTTACTGACAAAATAAAATTGCCACTACGAATTGTCATAATTAATTACCATTTCAATTGGCATAAAATACGAGGTTAATTCGTAGTCAATAAGGAGGTGATTCTGAGAAATACAGTTATATAAGAATATTTCATTGCTAATAAAACATAAAGTATATAAAGTATACATTATAAATTTATAACCCATTTTCTTTGTACGTATGTATAACCCAAAAAATAACATAAAATGTCTCCAAACTATTTTGTTGTCTTCAAACTTCTAGTTGTGGCTGACTTCATTTCCCGTTGTTGAAGAACCTTATCCTTCCTATATTAAATCCAAAAATAGCAAAGGACCAAAAGATTAAAAGAAATTAGGAAATTTTGATAGTAATCCAATTAGAATTTATCAAAATTATCAAATTCGGAGGAAAAGACGGTGCATACAATGGAAACTAGATATTGGTAAGAATTTCAACGAGGCATTAAGACTTGAATACCATAGAAATTCCAGTAACCACCAAAGATTAGGTTCGCTGGAGCTACTGCTAAAAAGGCGACTTAGTGAGTTACTCAACGCTAATATATTGATAGTACCAATTATAAGCATCTGACGACGAGAACATCCAATTATTTGAAATAGTGATAGATATCTCTTACATAAAAGAAACTCCATTTAGTAATAATTGAAATATGCCAAAAAAATCACGACAGTGCTTATACTCAAAAATAAAAATAAAAATAGAGGGTCAGCATATGTATAATCCAAACAAACATCCTCTTTACCAGAATACAGAGACACAAATGCTCAATGGTGTAACAAGCAAGCATCATTAACATAAAGTGGTTGCTCAGTTTTAAAGGACATTTTTCAAAATAATTTGTTACATTTTAAATAATACCGAATTTATGATATGGATACCAAAGATGAAAGTTACCGGAACTAATCAGACCATAGAATGTTAACCATGACATGTAGTTTTCATTTTCTTGTACACAACTAGGCAATGACTGAACTTCCTAACGGGACCAACTTAAAAAATGCTCTCTATCTGAACAATGGTAGTATTTACTTTGAAGCAAAAGAGTAAGCAGGGTGAAGTGGGAAGATACCTCGATTGAAGTTAGAGAAAACAACTCCTGATTAGCATAATCATCATTGTTGCATTGTATTCTAGATGCTATTTTGTCCAACTATTTCAAACAATAAGAAAAGTAAGATAACCATAACAACATATAACATACAAAGAGAAAGTAGTCAACCCTCCAACGGTCTTACAAGGTTGTAACAATAGATTCACTGAAAGAGATGCATCTTAGAGTAAGAAACAAACTAAGTTCAAGATGTAGCCCAAATACGGAATATTGATACAAAAGTCAGAAAACAATGGACTCACAGTAAGAAAAAGCACCTTCCTATGAATTCTTAACACAACACAGCTTACCCAAAGAGTTGTCAAACTAAATTCTAATACAAAAGTTGAGTGACCCAAGATAGATCTTCCAACAGCTTGTGCATTGTTGTACCAGATTGCTAGTTGTGTTGATTTTCACACATTTGTCCTATAAAAGAAGAAAAATGCAATTACACTTTGATAAAAGGAAAAGAAGACAAACAACATGATTAGGATTACATCTGTTTATCTGCTAAAAAGAATATACGTTACAAGCTCAAGAAAACTTGAACCAGATTACCAACAGACAATGCTCAAGAATTTTGCTGAGGCACTTTTGAAGAATATAAAATGGTCAAAACTTAAGAGTACAGGTATACACTCACTTGCTATCGCTATGTCATACACCAAAAGCCAAAGATTTCAATAAACGACGCCCAATGCATTTGAAAGAAGTAGAATACTCAAAAGATATCAAACTATTTCGCTTCATTTCATTTTTTTCTGTAATTTTTCCAATTCATTAAGAAAATCAAGAATCATGAAATGTCTAGGTGAACTAGGAAGGAGAAATTTTAATTTTTACTCAAAAGCACTCAGCAAAACAAGATATATTTACAGAAAATGTCTCATGATACATACTATAGCAAAGTGAAAAGACACTAAAAGAAAAAATAAAAAGAACCAAAGAACTATAAGGAATATAATTATCTGGGTGTTGATTTGAAGTTACACCAGTATGTGCAGCCTGACTAGAAATATGTACTCTGTCTTAATGATAAGTTGCACTAATTAGAACATTAAAATTCTGACATGATGCTTTATACTCAAATAGTCCCTAGTTTCAAACACAATTTGAATCCTTTTTGTGCTTAAGGGAAAGCTAACGTCTTTAACCTTCCAATTTTCCTAACTTTTATTCTAGCATGAAACAAAAACAAGAAATGCTAGATGCACCAACTCTTGAAACTAGAAGGATTTAGTTTCTCATATATTACAATGAATGATATCACCCAAAGATAAAGACATCAACATAATTCATCAAATATTATGAAGAGACATTAAGCTATATACTCGAGAGAAGAAAGAAAAAGTAAGGCTTCAAAATGAAATTGAATTTAAGAAAAAAATAAACAATAATTAAAGGGAAACACTAACAATATCTCTAAACAACAACCAACAGTGGCAAGTCACACATGCCTCCCATCTCTCTAGTGCTTTTCCTTTCTTAAGAGAAGCCAGAGGTAGCACTAGTGTAGTGTTTTTTCGTTGTGAAATTAGCAGAATATATCAGCCAACATTAATAGAGCAAGCTAACTTTTAAACAAAAAACCTTTTTTAGTCCCCTCCTTATACTATCTTAAACAACTCTCTCGATCTCTTAGAATGATGAAACCGAATTATTTCTTATCAATAACCACCACACTAAATCTATATAATGCTTTCTAAATTAGTAAATGCTATTCAAAGCACTTAATGAAGAAAACAAAATTGGCAATCAACTTGAAGAGTACAGCTCATACAGTCATAAATACGATATGGAGAACGAATTGAGGTAATAACCTTTATGACAGATTCTCAAACAATAACAACATACCCTGTGTGGTCCCATAAGTGGGTCTAGGGAGGGTAAGATGTACGCAGACCTTACCCCTATCTTTATAGGGTAGGGAGGGTGTTTCCAATAGACCTTAGGCTGGAAAGAATGACTCTGCCATCACATAGATATCCAAGTGCTATGTTATCATATTTTTCATATTCTTGTTAGAACTAGATCAACATCAGATTCTTGTTGGAACTAGATCAACATCCATTATCCTGACAGTGGAAATACTTTTCAAGTTCTTAAGCTTCAACAATGGAATTAAGTCATTCAGTTGAGTTCTTTTTTCATTTCTTGGTTAATTTAACCAGCACTATGTCACTTGTTCCCTTTGTAATGACATAGGCAACATGTTAGAAAGTCCTACATGTATAAAAAGGGAGGAAGGAGTTCAGCCAACTTGGGAAAAAAAACCTATAGAGGAAACAACTCAATAGTAGCAAGCCTATATAACACTACCAACTTCTTTCCCAACGCCACTATAGGGCATGGAACAGGTACAACTTCAAACTTCCAAAACACACAAAATTAGTTTTAAGAAAATAGTAGACATCATTTAAACTCTTCTCTATATTTATCAACCTGAACATTACAAATGAACTGTAGATTGAATTACAAAGCAACTTTAACTCAACAGAGGACCCACAAAACCGCAAAAGAAAAAGAGTTAAATCAGTTCTATTATTCACTTGTGCCAAATTTAAAACTCATGGATAAAAAAGAAACAGAGCAAAATCTATTGAAAATCTTAGCAATGAATTGAATCACTTGAAGCTCTCTTAGAACATCTACACGCTTCCTAACTTGTGGCATCAAAGTCTCGAGTATATCGGTATGCTACCCAGCCAAATTCTGAAGCTTATTCAACAAATTACACAAAAAAACAAAACAATGATTAAAACACATAACATTATTAAATAAAAAACAGGTGGAACAAATACAAAGCAAAAAGATAAAATATTACTTCATCAAAATCCTGAGAAAATTAGTGAGCGTAGACTGCAAGCCTAAGTTTTGGCAAAAAAAATAAATAAATAGAAAAGACAAAATAACTATAAGAGGAAGAATAGGGGTGTGCAAAATTGAAGTGGATTTTGAAGTTTCAGTGGTGAGTGTTAGCAATTAGTTTGAAAATACTATGGATGAGTCCTCTGTGTGTAATTTCTGGGTATTGGACTAGATATGATGATAATACGAAGGCGGGTTCAAACAAAAACCTTAGTTCATAGCCTTAATCGAATTCATCGAAGCATTCAAGAACCAAAACCTTGAACATATAAACAACTGAAATTAGAGGGAAAGAATCTTACCATCTCAAGTCTTAACCCAAGAATTGGAAGAAAAGTGAAAGCCAACGATGAACAATACCGATAAAAGGGTTTGATGCAACTCTACAAGGTGAGACCCAAAAGTGAAAATAAAAGACATAATGAGATTTGGGGGAAAGGCAAAGAAATAGGAGGGAAACATTGGCGCTTCTATTTTTGCTTAAAATTTAGAAAGAGTTTTGAGAAATTAAACATTTCATTTTCACCAAGAATTTAAAAAAAATTGCAACGGTGCAAATATGTTCTTGCAAATTTAATTAATTTTAAATTTATTATTTTACTCATATTTATGGCAACACGTAAGGGTGTCAATAGTAAAAAAATTGATTTTAACCGAACCGATGTACACCCAGCATAATTTTTTCAAATATATTTTATATATTAAGTTTACATAATGAAACAAAACAAAAAAAAATCGCCTTGGGTGTAGGTGATGGAAACGGCTACAAGTCAACACGTAATTAACACCCAAAGTCCCAAATCTGAAAGTTATTATGGTACTCCTATTAAAATTAAATTAGTTCTAAATCACTAATTATATATAAGTCTCTATATAATAGCTCTTTATTTTGAAAATCACTTTTTTTTAAGGAACCAACGGATATTCGTCGGTTTTTATAGAGCCAAAATGCTGGGAATTATTTTTCCAACTAAGTCTATTGATAAATTGAACAAAAAAAAATCATTTATTTCATAAAACGACAAAATCAGTCGGTTTTGTATTAAAAATAAATGAAAAATAATATTTAGAAAATCGAACCATCGGTCGATCTTTTTGGTCAAAACTCATGTTAACTTATTAAAAATGACCTATTGAAAAATTGATTGGCATGGTCAGCAATTTAATAGCAGCTAGGAAGAAGTGTAAACAACGAGAGTTGTTCAAACTAGCATATTGAAAGGTATTTTTAAAGAAAATCAATGGAATAATTGATTATTTTTGGCACAAAAATGCAGTTGAATAGTATAAGTAAGAAAAACAAAAACCTTAGACCAACTAGCATAAGTAGTCTACTGTAGAATAACACCCTGCCATGGTCCATACCTCGATTAGATTTTCAGTCAGTGCATTATAAAACCGATCGAATCCGTAGATTTTTAGTTTTTTTCCTCCCAATTAACTAATAGACTCATTTTGTTTTTATTGAAGATTTGGACGGTTAGTAATATCAATGTGCTACTTTTCGACAATCACAAATCAATTGATTTTTAATCAAAACTCCACTATTTTTTAATGTTGTTGCTCGGATTTTGCCTTTGGAATAGGCAGTATTTTTACTAGTGAATCACAAACCCCACTCTTACTATGTTTTGTGTTTGCATTGACCCTTGACTTTTCATAAGATATAGTATCATTCTATGATTTAGTCTTGTTGTTTCCCCTTAAAAGCGCTTGAATAGATGTTTGTTAATTGTCACTTGTCACTCATAATCGTAGGATCCATGATTTAAAAACGATCGGGACAATACTATCCTAACATAAATTTAACAAAATTTTCAATGACGACTGTGGGATAAACCATGTCAGATTGGTTACTGATAGTTTGAGCAGTGACGAAAACATATGTATATACTAAGTATGATTTCTGCTATAAAAATAAATCTTCAACACATGTGAAGCAACTGTGAGAGATAGCTCACTGGTTAAGGTTGTACAAAATGTAAGCACAATCGCAGGTTCGAATATGAACTCACTCATTTGCGCATCGGTGCACTTGCACCTCTACTCTTCCACGTGGGCCCGCCTCTGCTTCAAATCATTAACAATTGTTGCCAAAGAACATTTGTATTTAGCTACGAATATTTTTCGTAGCAAAATAGTTGAATTTATTCAGCTACAAATTTCAAGTCGTCACTATTTATCACATTGCATATTTTGTGACAAATCTTTATTGGCACTAAGTTGCAGCTTGATTAGAGACAATAAAGTGATTGTCACTAATTGTTTATATTATTAGTGATGAAAATTAAGGTCACAAATAAATATAAAATTTTGTGGCTAAAGCTTACAACATTTAACTGCAAATGCTAATTTGTCACTATTGTAACAACGTATTTTTTGTGACGAAATTTTTACATGTCCAAAACTTAACTAATGTAAAGACAAAAAATGATTTGTCACAAATTGGGTACATCATTAGTGACAAAATAATGTGTCACTGATAATCTAAAATTCGTGGCTAATGTTACTCAATAAATGGCGCCAACTCATTTTTTGGTGGGAAACTTTAGGGGACAAATTTTTCGCTACGGAATTCTTGTTTCGTCACTAAAAGTATATTACCCTTGTATTTAAACACGAAATGTAAAATTCGTCACAAAAAATGAACAATTAGTGACGAATTTTATGTCGTAGCTAAGAATTTTGTAGCTAAATATCACATTTCTTGTAGTGGTCCTCATACTGACAATCCTTTATCTCTACTACCAAAGATGACACCGCTGTGTCTTGAACAGTAACCCCTGTATCACTTGAATCTACCAATCGAACTCCGAGTGCTAGCTAATTGATGAACTTCACGGACCATTCTCTTTTCTCTCAAGCGGCACATATGATAAGCTACCCATGGATTTACGACTAAGGGCATTGGCTACTACATTAGCTTTCCCGGGACGGTACAGAATATCCATATCATAATCCTTTAGCAACTTTAGTCATCGCCTTTGGTGTAAATTCAAATCCTTCTGCTTAAAGATGTATTGGAGACTCTTATGATCAGTATAGATATCAACATGGACACCGTATAAGTAGTGCCTCTATATTTTCAAAGCATGAATCACCGCCGCTAACTCAAGATCATGGGTTGGATAATTCTTCTCGTGCTTTCAACTTTCGGAAGATAA
>NC_081345.1:5502465-5580069 GCF_029784015.1 Lycium ferocissimum | reverse complement strand
AAACTCCCCTTTACAATCATAATATTTTCTATATCCTTCCACAATCCAAGAGTTTCAACTTCTCAATACACTCAAACAACATGAAAATACCATAAAACTTACCTTAGATTGTGTAGGAACAAGCCTTGAGTGGAAATACTCTTCTTGCACCAAAGCCTAGTTCCTTGCAATGGGATTTCTTGACTTGAATGAACTATTAATTCATATACTAATTTTGTTGGTTTGATGAAGTTGATCATAAGTTTCTCTTGGGTTCTTGTGGATGAAGAGTGGAGAGGATTCTAGAGGGTTCTTGAGTTGTGGAGAAGAGAAATGAAATGAATTAAATGAGAGAGAGTGGTCCTTATATCATTTTAGAATGCGACCGAAACCTAAACATACGGACCAACATACGGTCATATATTTTATACTTTTGATCGTATGTACGGACTGTATGTTTGGTCTAGTGAAGACCCTCATTCTGGGCAGAACATACGGTCCGTATGTTTTATACGGCCAGTATGTTTGGCCGCATAATGCCCAGCTTTCCGAAGTTCGTTCTCGTCGACTCGTTTGATCTCCAATCCTTATGGAACCTCTTAACACTTGTTTAACACCTCAATACCAATTTAAAGGTCGTTATCACTCTTCCCCAAAATATCATTAAGCCATCATTAACTTGACACTTGTAAATCTTACCCGACACACAACACCTCCCTTGCTTTCATTAACAACTTCCTTCCCTTACCTCAAATGTCTTTGAAATTTCGATTAGGATCATCAAATGCTATTTCTTACTTTTCAAAACATCGTATACGTCGTGAACTTCATTAGTCTATTCACTGTACATTGAAGAAAAATTTCCAAGATATAACACAAACCATGGCAGCAACGTGATTGATATGATCGAAAGAGAAGAGGACTGGGTCGCAGGCAGGCCCATAATCCAAGAACTTGTGAAAGAACTTGAGTGCACAGTGACGTCTCTTTCCCTGTAAGAACGCCCATGGTTCAAATTATCAATCCTTGAGCTAGTTGTTGCGCATGTAGCCCAAGTAACCCCTGCACAACCTCAAAAAGAATTTGTGGTCCAAGTCGCTGCTGCCCACGAAATTACAAGATCGGGAAGGTGCTATACTCCCGAAGATCTAGCCCAAGGGGCACCTCGAAGAGAGGGAAATCAGAAAAGGGCAATCACTGAGGGTGAAGCTAAAGATTTCTGGCGCCGGATGCAGCCCAAAGAATACTCCATTGTGGAGCACCTAAAGAAAACACCGGCCCAAATTTCAGTGATGGCACTTTTACGAAGTTCACCCGACCATCGCTTGGCTCTAATGAAGGTGTTAGAGGAAGCCCTCGTCCCAGTTGGGAGGAGTAGCAAAAATCTAGCTGAAATAGTCGCCCATGTCATGGAGGAACACCAAATTACCTTCACAAAAAAAGAGTTGCCTAAGGAAGGCACCGATCACAACAAAGCACTGCACATCACTGTCATATGCTGCAACAAAGTAGTGACTCGTGTGCGGATAGACAACGGAGCGGGACTCAATATTTGTCCCGATTCTATCCTGACTCAGTTGGGATATGACCTTGGAAAGGTTCTTCAGAGCCACACTAATATAAGAGCATTTGACGGAGGCCGATGTGATGTCACTAGAGCAGTGGACCTGGACGTTCAAATAGGTCCAGCAGAGTTCACTACCGAGTTTCAGGTTATGGAAATACCCGCCAATTACAATCTACTCTTGGGGAGGCCATGGATCCACATGGCAGGACTAGTACCATCTTTACTTCGCCAGTCTTTGAAATTCGTCTGGGGAGAACAAGAAGTGATAATCCATGGAGAGGCGAGCATGCATAATTATCCAGACAATTTTGTGCCCGTCATCAAAGCGGCACCTAAAGGGACGGATTTTAATGTAATGGAACTCGTAGGGGCTGCACAAAAAATAGAACACCCCGAGACCCCCATGCCGGCAGTATATAAGATGATTACTTCGACTATGCTCTGGAACGGGTTTGAGCCCGGGAAAGAATTTGCACAGCATCACTGAGCGAATTCCCTTTCCCCAAGACAATTTTCATTTCATACTGGGATATGTCCCAACTAAAGATAAGATACCTACCAAAAAGAGGAAAGAGGTCGCAGATCTCCACAAACCAATTCCCAACCTGTACTAGTCATTTCCTAGCCGAGTGCCAGTGCCAGTGCCAAACGATACTGACATTGAAGAAGGGGTAGGGATGCTATTCCAAGAAGAAGATTGTTCAGTCATCTTAGAAGAGTATGCAAAAATGCCTACCATCAGAGACGTAGATCCGAGCGAGCTGTTGTCCAATTGGACCTCTACCTCATTATTGGCTCTTCGGTAGAGAAAGATGAGTTTATTTTGAAAATAGAGAAAATAGGTCGAGGCCCGATTACTCACTTTTTATCATTCTATGTACCTCGTAATGTTTTCAAAAATGGAAATGACTTGATCTATGTCAGGACCATAGTTCGCACTTTTATTAATGTAAATCAAAGAAAGCCTCGGTTTAATCAAAACATTTTTATTTATTGCGCATGCATGTTTTACACTAACATACTTTGCTTTGAGTATTTTTAGTAACAAAAATGATAAAACGACCCTAAATGTCTTGACATGTCGCAAAACGAATGAGTCGAGCAGCATAGAGGAAGAAGAGTACGAGGAATACGACAAAACCACAATGTTACCCGAGGGTCTCGCGAAAGAGGTAGAGCAGTTAGAAAGTGAGGAGAAACCAAACATGGATGAAACAGAGGCCATAAATCTAGGTGACGAAGAGAATGTCAAAGAGACAAGGATAAGTGCACACCTAGAGACTCCTTTAAAAGAAGAATTGATAAATCTGTTGAAAGAGTACGTGGATATCTTCGCATGGTCCTATGCCGACATTCCAAGGCTAAGTACTAGCGTAGTATCCCATAAGTTACCTATCAACACGGGTTTCATTCCTGTAAAATAGAAAACTCGACAATTCAAGCAGGACCTCAGTATCCGCATCAAGGACAAGGTAGAAAAGCAAATCATTATCAAGTCAAGAGAAATTGAAGTGTATGTGGATGATGTCATTATCAAGTCAAGGGAAAATTTGGAGCATACTACTCATTTTAGGAAATTCTTTGATAGGCTCCGAAAGTTCAACTTGAAATTGAACCCGGCTAAATGTGCATTCGGGGTACCGGCCGAAAAATTACTGGGGTTTGTAGTTAGCCGAAGGGGCATAGAGCTAGACCCAACAAAGATCAAAGCAATTCAAGAATTACCTCCCCCCAAAACCAATGAAGAAGTCATAAGCTTCCTGGGAAGGTTAAATTACATTGGGCGATTCATAGCTCAATCCACCATCATTGTGGAGCCCATCCTCAAGCTTTTAAAGAAAGATGCTCCCACGAAATGGACAGAAGAGTACCAAGAGGCATTTGATACTATCAAGAGATACCTGTCCAATCCACCAGTCTTGGTACCACCAAGGTCTGGGAGCCCACTGTTGCTATACTTATCGGTTGCTAAAATGGCCTTCAGCTGAGTGTTAGGACAACACGATAAAGAAGGAAAAAAGGAACGTGCCATTTACTACTTGAGCAAAAAGTTCGCTGCTGGTGAGACAAGATATACGCAGGTGGAGAAAACCTGTTGCGCTTTAACTCGGGTGGCCTAGAAATTGAGACATTATTTGTCTTCCTAAACCACTCACCTCATATCCAAGATGGATCCATTGAGGTATATCTTCCATCAGTCTATGCCCATCAGGAACTTGGCCAAATGGCAAATGCTGTTGAGCGAATTCGACATTGTATACATAGCACAAAAGACTGTTAAAGGACAAGCCTTGGCCGACCTGCTAGCTAAAAGTCCTGTGGATAAAGAGCTTGAACCCCTCCGCACTCATTTCCTAGATGAAGGGGTATTGGTCATAGAAGAAGAAGCAACAGAATCTTACACTGGCTGGAGACTGTTCTTCGACGGAGCGGTGAATTACAAATGTTCCAGAATTGGAGCGGTTCTAATATCAGAAAGTGGACAACACTACCTCATGACCGCAAATTTCAAATTCCGTTATACCAACAACATGGCAGAATACGAGGCCTACATTGTAGGCCCCTGAATGGCACTTGACATGAACATCGATGAGTTACTGGTCATCGGAGAATCCGGCCTGCTGATTCATCTAGTACAGGGAGAATGGGCCACCAAGAATGAAAAGTTCATGCCATATGTGAACTTGGCTTAAAGATTGTGCAAGAAGTTCAGAAAGATTAAATTCCGACATACGCCGAGAGCTCAAAATGAATTTGCCGATGCCTTGGCCACAATAGTATCAATGATCTAATATCCTAAAAGAGGTCATATTGACCCGCTAAGGATAAGCTTGAAAGAAGAGCATGCCCACTATTGCAAGTGGAGGCTGAGCTAGATGGCAAGCCATGGTACAACGACATCAAGATGTACTTGGAAAGACGGGAGTATCCCGAAGGCATTACAAGTGGACAAAAGAAGACCATCAGAAGAATGGCAAATGGTTTCTTTCTGAACAAGGAAGTATTATAAAAATGGATGCCGAATTTGGGATTGCTACGATGTGTAGATGCCGGCGAAGCCACCAGATTGCTTGAAGAAGTACACGCAGGGACTTGTGGACCCCACATGAACGGATTCGTATTGGCCAAGAAGATTCTCAGAGCCGGGTATTATTGGATGACTATGGAGAGTGACTATTGCAAAAATGCCATCAATGCCAGATCCACGGTGATTTAATTAGAGTACCACCAAGTGAGCTTAATTTTATGAGCTCCCCATGGTCCTTCGTTGCTTGGGGCATGGATGTCATTGGATCCATTAAACCTACAGCCTCAAATGGCCATCGATTCATTTTAGTCACTATTGATTACTTCACCAAATGGGGGGAAGCGACGTCTCACAAGTCAGTGACAAAGAAAGTGGCAGCCGACTTCATGCGAAACAACATCATATGCCGGTTCGGTATACCCGAGTCCATCATAACTAACAATTGTGCAAATCTGAATAGCCATCTGATGAAGGATATTTGTGAGCAATTCAAGATCACTCATTAGAACTCGACAGCTTATCGGCCACAAATGAATGGAGCCGTAGAAGAAGCCAACAAGAATATCAAGAGAATATTAAGAAAAAGGACCGACAATTACAAAGGTTGGCACGAGCAGTTGCCTTATGCTTTATTGGGATACCGTACTACGACTAGAACTTCAACAGGAGCAACTCTATACCTGCTAGTCTACGGTACTAAAGCAGTCATACCTACCAAAGTTGAGATACCTTCTTTGAGAATCATTCAAGAAGCTAAGCTGGATAATGTTGAATGGGTCCGAGCTCGATATGAGCAGTTGTCCTTAATCGACGAGAAAAGGATAGTTGCCGTATGCCACGGTCAACTATACTGCCAAAGGATGGAAAGAGCCTTCAACAAACAAGTCAGGGCTCGACTTTTCCAGATCGAGCAAATGGTGCTCAAGAGGATTTTCCCACACTAAGATGAATACAAAGGGAAGTTCGCTCCCAACTGGTAAGGTCCTTACGTGGTCCGCAAAGTACTCTCCGGAGGAGCAGTAGTACTAGCAGAAATGGATGGACAAGAGTGGCCGAAGCCGATCAACTCAGATGCAATCAAGCGCTACTATGCATGAAGACGAAGTTTCTCAGTTTGTAATAGTACTCTTTGCTTGTAATCGTTATTCTATTTGCTTGTATTAGTTATTTCCTTTTGCTTGTAATCGTTTTGTAATAGATAGGAAAAACAAAACAACTTTTGTAGTATTAACTACACAATGATGTGACTTCCCTCCAGTGGGATACGTAGGCAGTCCATTTGGGACCCGATCGCATTATTAGTAAAACCAAAAACTCATTTGCTTTTATTCTGAACTACATTCAACCTGATTCCTGCTGCGACAGGATGCGTAGGTGCTCTTTGTACTCGGTCGCACCAAAAGAAAAACCCAAGAAACTCCCAGGAAGCCTCAGAGATTTAGATGCCGCGAAGTACATCAAGATTGCTATACCCAATTGGGGCAGAATTTTTTAGAAGATCTCAAAAATTTCATGCCATCGGTGCGCTACGAGGAGTCAGCCAACCCAGAGTTTCAAACCAGGGCAGAAATTTTGAGAAAGATCTCAAAATTTCTCACATATCACCACTCTATAAACTGGGGCAAAAATTTTGAGGGACTTCAAAATTTCCTTGATAAAGAAGATTCGGCGAGAGTTCGTCGAGCAAGGTTCAAACAGGACAAAATTTTTGAGAAAAGGTCTCAAACATTCCGCAAAAGAAAGCAAAGACCCCGGTCTCCGAAAAGGGGATTCCCCCCATTCGAAAGCACATGTCATGACATTGACCTTTATAATTCTAAAATAATGCATTTATTTCCTCACAAACAGGTATCTATATATTTTTCATGAAAAGATTTTCTGCATAACAAATTAATCTTTCGATAAGAGAGACAAAGGGTCCTAGATCCAGAAGCCAAAGATGAGAAGGTGCCGGCAACACGGATCAACTTAGAATAGGAAAAACTAACCTATTTCTGATGCAGGTCTCCAGGACGTCAGGAGGACGGTCCTTTTTTCTAATTTTGTTTCATGTGCAGGGAATGGTTGGCCAAAAGAAGGCCCGGATAGCTGCAGAAATCAGATTTCGAGACAGATATCTAGCCACTGGGGCTATAAAAGGACAAAAATGCCATAAGAGCGCATTTCTAGCCACGAGGGCTATGCAAGGGCAGAAAGGCCATAAGGGCAAGTATCTAGCCACGAGGGCTATAAAAGCTTTAAAATGCCACAAGGGATACAAAAGGACAAAATGGCATAAGGGAAAATATCTAGCCACGAGGGCTACAAAATGATTAAAATTGCCACAAGGCCAAACATTTGGCCAAAAGTGTCGCCACATAACAAACGACACATCTGATCACGAGGGTCACAACCGACATAAAGGACAAAAGATAGTCGATTTTGCCAAAGGGGCCATATCTGTCATTGCCATCATATTTTATTATTTGCTGAGAGGGCCATTGCACGTCTACTTTCCTGTTGCCGTGAGGGCTACTTCACATCTACTTTCTTGCTGCTGTGAGGGTTATTGCACGTCTATTTCCTGCTGCTATGAGGGCCATTACATGTCTACTTTCTTGTTGCCGTGAGAGCCACTGCACGTCTACTTTCCTGCTGCCGTGTGGGTTATTGCACGTCTACTTTCCTGCTGCTGTGAGGGCCATTGCACGTCTACTTTCCTGTTGTCGTGAGGGCCATCGCTCTTCTACTTTCCTAATGCCGTGAGGGCCATTGTAAGTCTACTTTCTTGCTGCTGTGAGGGCCATTGGACGTCTAATTTCCTATTGCTGTGAGGGCTATTGCACATCTACTTTCCTGCTGCTGTGAGGGCTATTGTACGACAACTTTACTGCTGCCGTGAGGGCCATTGCACGTCTACTCTCCTACTGCCGAGAGGGCCGTCATATTTTCTTATTTGCTGAGAAGGCCATTCATTCATTCAAACATGCCAAGAGGGCCATTCATTCAGTCAAACATGCCGAGAGGGCCATTCATTCATGCAAACATACCAAGAGGGCCAGTTCATTCATACAAGCTATCAGATATAATTAATACAACAAAGCGATGTAAAACCGGTCAGGAGACTGCAATACTCGCTCAAAGAGACAAGTGATGTAAATCTGATCAGGGGACCACAGTATTCGCTCTAAGAATAAAGAAATGTAAAACCGGTCAGGAGACCGCAGTATTTGGTCAAAAAGACAAGCAATGTAAATCTGGTCAGGGGACCGTAGTATTTGCTCTAAGAACAAAGCAATGTAAAACTGGTCAGGGGACCACAGTATTCGCTCATAAAATCGAGGGGATGTAAATCCGGTCAGAAAACTGAAGTTTTCATCACCAAACTGATGTTACTCAGCAGATGAAAGTAGATTTATAGCCGCGAGACAGAGCAGGTTGATCAAATCAAATCTAGACAGATGCAGAGCAAACATGAAACTTTTTCTTATGTAGCCAGTCGAGATAAGGTGCCCATGAGAGTCAAGCTCTCCGGCCAGGACTTGGAAGATAGCTCCCCTGCTCAGCCACACACAAGAACAATTATCTGCTTATGTGATAATTTGTTTTTTGTTATTCCGCTACCGGTTGGACACACACCGGCACACACAAAGGCACTCACGCATAAGGGATACCCTTTTCCTCTGATCGAGTCAAACTATAAGTGACTTGATTCTCAAAAATAGGGATATGTAGGTGGAATCAACACCAGAGAGTCAGTCACGCTCCTAACAATCACACCGGACTTCCAAGTTTGATAGCTAGGAAATGCGAGAATTTACTTAAATTTCCATTTAGAAGTCGTAATGGAGTCGAACTATAAGTAGCCTGAATTCTCATGAAACCTGAAATATGTAGGAAACCCAGAAATCAAGGTCCGGCCATAAATTTGAAAATTGTAAAAAAAATGAGAGGGGGAATGAGTCGGGTCAGTCAAAAATCAGGGTTAGTCAAATTTTGTTGCTCAGGGATGGCCTTGCCATCCCCGAACACCCAAGGAGCAGTTGTTGATACCTAATTTTTTACCTCCCGTAATTTATTTTAGCCACTCAGAGTCCTTGAATATCAAACAGAGCGAAGTATGTATTTTTAGAAGCCAAAATGATTTTATAAAATTGTTCAGACAATATTTTACCATTCTTAATTGGTAAGATAATTTCTATAAATATTATAAATCATTTATGAATTAATTTACACATTTCATAAATTTACCACATTATTTACTTAATTGACTAAATTGGTAAAATGTCAATTTGTAAGTATTTTACTCTGTTTAATGCAAAGAATTTGTTTAATTAAATAAATTAATCATTTTACCCCTCAATTCTTGTTCGATCAATTTATTAGAAATTTACCATAATTAATTGAGTATTTAATTGTGATAAATTCTGAAAATTTCCCGTTGAATGGCTATAATTGAAATGATCAATTAATATGGCCTGACTGACCGCAGGCATAACAAGCATCCAAACCTAAGTGGCACTGTCTAGCATGCAACTTACCACACTAAGTACATCGTGGTAAAGGTGGGCTTACCTGGCCTAAATAACCCCTATACTGAGAACCCGAGGCTCTAGAACTCTGACCTGGTCCGGAATGAATAGGTCGATCAAATCTCTGGCCTGCCAATCACGGAGGTGCACTAGCCGCTGAATGGCCAGAGTGCCTAGAATACTGTTATCTCTGACCCCCTCTAAACTCACTTAAACCACCTAACGGTACAGCTCTCTTACTATAACCCCTATTATGCTCACGCTCAGCCCTTCGCTGCTGTTGTCGCTCCTCAAGATTCTGGGTGTGGGCCTGAATATAAGAAATATCCATACCTTTCTAAAGCGAGGCCGTCAAGCAATTATCAATCAAATGTGGTCCCAAACCACTCATAAACCGGTGGACACGATCTCCCATGTTGGCTACCATAGCTGGGGCATACCTAGCCAATGAGTTAAAATGAAGGTTATACTCCCGAGCACTCATGTTCCCCTGTCTAAGGTTCAGAAACTTATCAGCTCTGGCCTGTCGAATCTCTGGCGGCAAATAATGTCGAAGGAAAGCATTTACAAACTCTTGCCACATAGTTGGAGGTGCGTTAACCCTCTAGAAGACATCTAGGTATTATACCAATGAACAACCACATCCAGTAATCTATAAGAGGCCCAACTCTACCAACTCAACATTTGAAGCATGCATTACCCGCAATGTCCTCAACATCCCATCTATGAAGTTCTGCGGGTCCTCATCTAGTTCTGACCCAAATAGTTCTGGAGGGTCTAAATTAATGAAATCACGAACTCTGGCACTAACAGCCCTATCACCATGACCCGCACCCTGTCGCTGAGCCTGAACGGCTACTAACTGGGTCAACAACTGAATAGCCTCTCTCATCTCTTGGCCCGAGGCATCCGGTGGAGGAATTGGGGGTGCTGGAGCTGGAGCTCCTCTATACACCTTTGTAGCAGGCGGAGTGTGAAAGGGTCGAGATGGAACCTCATTTTGGGACTCGCCCTCCTCCACATCTGTAAGCGGTACTTGTCCAGTTCTCCTACATGCCACTGACTTGCCCTTCTGGGCTGCTGTAGCTTTTCTTTTCACAAGTATTGCTGAAATCATAACACATGGTCAGGAACAAGGGAATCCTTATAACATGGCTCTATCGCATAATCTAAGATGAGAAAGAAAGGTCAATCATTCCTAAATACCCCGCAGCCTCCTGTTTATAAGTGTGGCGCGCTTCACACCCATAAACAAGACTCTACTGGACACGGCTCGTAGACACACCCTAGGACAAACTGCTTTGATACCACTTTTGTCACGACCTAACCTGAGGGCCATGACGGGCACCCGAAGCTACCCTACTGAGCACCTCTTGACATGCATCTCATAATCATATCTAGGTGGACTACAACGATAACTCATAAATACCATAAACTGTAAGGGTATGAGTCCAAGAGATATATGCACATCTATGTAATCACCACCAACTATGCCTATAGATACAAGCCGACAAGGCTGCCAAAAATGATATACAAAAAGTGAACCGATGAGGTTATAGAATATCTAACCATATACATCTGTCTACGAGCCTCTACATGGAGTGTATAACATCATAAAGATGGGCCAGGACCCCGCCATTCCTATATATGTACACAAGAATAATACTAGCTAAAAAGGCTCCGAAACAAATGGAGCGCTCCTATAAAATCGCTGATGAAGCAGCCTAGGGGTCTGGTCTGTCTCCCTGTCTACCTGCGGGCATGAACGCAACGTCCACAAACAAAAGGACTTCAGTACGAATAATGTACTGAGTATGTAAGGCATGAGTAACAAAAATAATGAAAGCATGAAGATAACATAAGATAAAAAGATCAATTTGTACCTCCGAGTGCCTCTTAAGGCGGATGTCATGCATGCTTTGCTTTAAAAAAACATTTTCATATATACATATATAGTATCGTACCCGGTCATATAGGCTCGGTGTTATCATCATATCATCATCATCCCGCGTCTGGGATAACATCATAACGTACCCACTGCAGTGGTGAGCACATCTACGTGTCGTACCCGGCCGACTATAGCGCGGCTCGATGTGAGAAAATAGCTACATATATATAAAGCATGCATAAGATTCCAAATAAAACGTTACAACTCTATCGGAGTGAAGTAAGGTCGGTAAACCTCCGATTTGTTATTATAGAATCATCATCATCGCTATGTCTCACCTTGAAGGAACAATTACCATAAGATGAGATCAACAACAATGAACAAGATCAATAATCATGAAACAATGCTCAATAATATCATGAGAACATCAAGAACTATAAGCTTTAGTATTTCTAGAAATGGAGTCATCATAGAGGACATTTGTATATATGTTCGTATCGAAGTGATCATGCCATAAGAAGGAAAGGGTTAGCCTTAACATACCTTTTCGTCCCCTTAACTACTTAACGTTTTTCCTCCCAAGATCGTAAATCTACATTCAAGAGGATTTATACTAGAGTTAAGTCTTGAAAACACTCATAAATTCAAACTAGAGTAATTAGTGAGCCAATGGGAATTTGGGCAGCACTTCTCCTATTTTATCTAGTTCCACCAAATTCCATATCAACTCCCAATCAACAATAACAACATCAAAATACCATTATCAAAAGATTTCATTCAAACTAAACTTAAATTAATCCAAAATTCCCTTTCAAATTCAACTCATAGCCATCAACTTCAATTTAATACCTTGTGACTTCTCCACTATGATTCTTTTCCTTTCCAAGACTTGTTAAACCTTTTAGTCAACTCAATTAGATAAATAAGATGAAGATCATAGCTTATAATAGAATAACTTCACCTCACTCAACTTCTTTCAAGACCAATTCATCACAACATTGAGAAGAGGCAAGAATAATCATTTTCCATGGATTCTCTTGGGGTTTTAAGGGTTAATCTTCTCTTGTGATAGTGTGGAAGGTTTTGGAATGATGGATAACCTTCAACAATACTCTGATTATATGGGGAGAGAAGTGTTGAAAATGGATATGAAAAATGGGTTCCTTTGGATATTAAAAAGGCCTTAAAACCACCCCACCGCCCCGTGTTGCGGGGGAGATGCGGCCCAACAAGTTAGGACTTGCGGCCGCTTACTCCCTCCACAATATGGGGAGGCACTGGGAAGTAAGGTCCCCAAGAATTTGGAGTTTTTGGCCCATATGCTGCATAGCAGACTCAGTTTGCGGCCGCAAACTGCCCACAAACTCTAATTTTCGCGAAAATGCGTTCTTTTCGATTCGTTTGACCTCCAATTCTTATGATACCTTCTTGAAACTTATGTAAAACTTCATTAACCATATAAGGAGCCCTATAAATCCCTCTCAAGCTAATGCTAAACAATGTATAGCACAAATGATGTGAAATCTTCCCAAAAACATGACACCAATTCTAACCTTCAACGAACTTCTTCTGCCAATTCATTTAACTCCAAAACCTTAAGGTACGTGCTTAAAATTATTAGATATCCTCCTTAACCTTGTAAGGGATTCATGTCCACTTTGGGCTTACATTAGTTTACGTATAATGCAAATGAAGGGAAATTTTCCAAGGTGTAACAATGAATGACATAACAGAATGAACACAACCACTGTCCAGAATGAGAGTAGACATGGAACTCGCAGTGGCACCGTAAGACCTGACGGAATCAATAAATCCTCACCCGTATACCTGAAACAACTCTACACCCCAAAAAGGCATAGCAAGTGCAATATCAGTACAAAACAACACATACCGGTAGGTATCATAGGCGGACAACAATTAGTTGGCATATGTCTTAGTAAAGGAAATCGACAAGTAGACATGGAATACTAAAACCATTTCACAAATCCTTAATAAAATCACTACTTCTCACTACACTAATTCTTGACTAGAAACTCAAATACCCATAATTTTCTGGAGTTCTTATGATTGATCGATCTTAAGTGAGAAACCATAAATTTTTAGCACACGGAGTCCTTTAGTCGTCTTATACTTAGCAATTTATGAAGATTATCAAATTGTACGCTTAAAGATCATAAACTCATATTACTTAGTATTCAACCCTCTTGCTTTGGACAATTTTAGACATTAATTCCACCAAGCACCTCCTTGTCCTTAACTAACAATAATCCAAAAGTAGGCTAATCACAACTTTGACAATTAAATCCAGGTAACAAATAGGTTTCAAGGTAAGGCCAAACAAATACCAATAATGACAACAACAATGTAGATAATGGGTGAATGATATGCAGATGCAATGCAAACACAAGGCCTTTTCTCTGCTTTCCCGATATACACACGGTCGAATATGAATGACGTCGTGACCCATGGGAGGCTCATGAGGGCCATATATCACCGCTCCGATAATTTTCTCGAATTACGGCCTTATCATATCATATCATATCGCAGAAACCTGTCTCATATCCGATACTAGTGCTCGTCTCCTCACAAGTAATGGAATCGCCCCTTTTTATTACCCCGCGACCCTCTTATTAGTTTCATTTTAGACCAATCATACTCACACATAGAGTTACAGTCTCAACATGTTTTCCCCGTCAATTCCTAACCACACATATGCTTCGCTAATCAGAGTCTAACAAAAAATGTAAGCCATAACCTACCTCATAGCCGAGCTGGTACCATGAACATTCATCTCGAACTTCGTTCCTTCCTTTGGGTCATCTCGTAGCATGTCAGAGTCTAATAATTAACAAATTCGCATAAGTAAGACGTAGTGATAAATCAGTCATTACCATTTAGGAAAGCCTTACTTGGCTTGTCTCGGGTTTATGGGTAAAGTTGGCACTTTTCCTACTTCACTAGGATTCTAGGTGCTCCGATAGTTATTAGCCCATCATTTACAATCATCCCTCCCACTAAATGTTACTAATTCCTTCTTCTCCAAACTATGCTCAAACACTTGTGAATGGAACAACTCCCACGTCCAATCCCTTTTGTGATCCAATGCCAATGAAGGAGGTAACATATGTGGATGGTATTCCTGTGGTGCGTTGGACAACATCTGAAGTATCTAGAATGGAGCAGATTGAAAACCTACAACATGCCATTGTTGGTAAGTTTTCTTATGGATGGTCGGAGTTAGAAGAATTAATAACTATTATTCCTCAACAGTGTGGTGTGAAGGGAAAGTATGATATTGGTTTCCTGAGAGATAGACACTTATTGATATTCTCTAATAGAGGATTTCATTACTATGTCTTCAAAGGGTGCTTTTGGCTGAAATCCAAGGATGGTTTTCCGTATCAAATGAGGCCCTTAATTTATGACTCTAATTTTAAGGTTGAGGAAGAAACGTCAATAGCCATGGCTTGGATTTCTTTTCCAAACATGCTTCCCATGTATTTTGTCAAAGAATCATTGTTTACTTTGGCATCTGCAGTTGGAAAACCCTTATTACTTGACATGGCCACCATAAACAAAACTAGACCTAACTGCGCAAGGGTTAAGGTTCAACTAGATTTGTTATCTAATCTTCCTAAGTTTGTTTTGATGGAAATTGAAGATGAGAAGACTAAGGAGATTAGGTTGGTCAAAGTGAGAATTCAGTATGATCATTTACCAAAGTATTCCACAGAATGCATTTTGCAAGGCCATACAAATGAGGACTGTCGTGTTTTGCATCCTGAATTGGTGGCAGACACAAAAGAGGATGCAAAGGAAGGGGAGAAGGAGCATGAGAAGGAGGATGTGTCAAATGTGGGTACAACCTCTACACTAGGAAGAAGGAGGAGACATCATGGATGGAGATATCCCGTGCAGACATATGTGCCTAAGGTTCTATCAAGTGGGAAAGTGGTTACTTATCCTGGAATCAATGACAAAGAAAAAAAGATAAGTAAGGATGCTGCTGATGCTAGGAACAAGAGTGTTCTTGCACCTGAAAGTGGAGTTTCAACACATAACAATTTTGATGTGCTAGACAAAATCACAAAAGAAGAAGTCAACAATAATGTAGAGGACAAGGGTACAGATGACACTTATGTGTTAGCCAAGGAGGTAGAAAATGACAAGAAAGAAGCTACTCAACCATTTGATAAGAAAGAAATGGAGGAGCATGATCAGAGATTGGAATCTTGTGTAGCAGTCAATGATGGAGAAGATAACATCAAAGATACAAAAAGTCTGAACAATCAGTTCAGGCAACAAAAGATGTGCATAAAAGTGTTGGAGAAAGGGTTGATGAGGGTGTCATTGCTGTTGAGGTAGATGATGCTGACAAAGATTTTGAGGATAAAGTTGAAAGATGTCAGGACCTCATAAAAGAAAATGCATGTGAGAAATCTATATGCCATATTTTTTCTAAGAATGGACATGCCTCAGAATTTATGACGGAACATATTCAGGCTGATGAAAGGGTTCAAGATGGTGATGGTACACATGAGAAGATGGGGCTAGGAGATAACATTGATGATTTGAATGATTTAGACTCATGTGAGGAAGAAATACAGACTTATGGTGCTGCCAGGTTTACAAATGCCAAGGGGGAGTTGGTGGTTGCAGATAGTCAAAAAGATCAGATATTAAGTATTCTACCTTTGTCTCAGGCTCAAGTCCAGGAAGTTGATTTGTCTTCTGATAGTAATATGAATGATAGAAATTTGAGCATCTCAATTAATGACAATGGCATTGGATCATTTCCTCCTGAGAGAGAGGTGATAAAGGAGTTGGCAGTTATACAAGGGGAAAAGGACAATGTGCAGCACCTGGTCAACCAAAGAAAACAATCAACCAAAGAAAACAATCTTCTTTGAAGGAATTGCATAATGTAATCTCTCGTAATATTAATGTGGGAGCTGAGGTGGAACATGATGAGGCAAAAACAAATTCAAAGAAAGTGAAGATGAGGCTTCAGTGGAGCAGGTTCTTAGTAATGTGGTAAAAGAAGCTGGCATCTCTCCAAGATCTAGACAGAAGGCACCCAAGAAGGGAAAGAAACAAGTAATTACGTATACTATTCCTATAAGAGTAGTACCAAAGAGATGTTGTAAGCCTATTTTTAAATGATGATGAAAACACTCTTTTGGAATATCGAGTCAGGAACACACAACAAGCTTTTCACGGAGTTCAAATGTCGCACGACATCATAAATTTTCCATTATAGCTTTAATGGATCCTTTTCAACACTTTAGGCATATTCAGAGATTTAGAAGGAGGCTAGGAATGAGATATGGCCATACAACTGCAATGGTAAAATATGGTTCTTTATGAATGATAATGTGGATATGGAGATCATGCAGGATCTAAAACAACAAATAACTATAAAGCTATTTTTCCAAGAGTGAAATAAGTCATTGGTAACAATGGTATATGCAAAGTGTGATCATCTGGAAAGTTAACTTTACATGGATGGGGCCGTATAATTCTGATCACATGGACTTGCCTTAGTTGGTGGGGTGACTTCAATGTCATTATGAATGAAGATGAGAAGATTGTGGTCCGCCTATTTTTTCCGCATGAATATGAAGATTTTGCATGTGTGATTAACTCATGGCACTGCTTCACAACAATTATAGTGGGAGTCTCGTTTACTGAATGGGAGGCAGGTGTAGTGACCGTATTTTCAAGAGATTGGATAGAATGATTGCAAACTCCAAACTACAGGATTGGTTTGCACATATGGAAGTGGAACATTTATCTAGAACTGGCTTAGACCATGCCCCTTTATTACTTACTTGTGGTGAAATCTCACATCACATAAGGAAGCCTTTCGATTAAAATTGACAGAATATGAATCATTCTTAGAGGTGGTTAATCGTGCAATGGAGCACAAATTTTGGATGTGATGAATTATCAGCCTTTAAGTTAAAGTTGATTTAATGTGAAAATCGCATTATCCTGCACGGAGTGTGCGCAACTTCGTGATATTTTCAAGCGCTTAACAAGAAGGGAAGAGGTGGTGAGAATTAAAGAACAATTATTTAAAAGAAGATCCTTCTCCTACGAATGATGGTGCTACAACAAGCACAATGCTGCATCAAGAAGTATGTTTCTACCATGAGGAAGAATTTCAAGACAAAATTCACGTATGACAAGTTTTGTCAAGGAGACAGAATACAAGGTATTTTCACAAGATTGTGAACGGTAGAGAAAGAGATCGCGTATCAAAAGAATTCAAAATCGCCAAGTGGATAATGGATAAAAGGATTCACTTGCGGCAGTAGCTTGTAGATTTTATCATCAGCAGTTCTCTCAAGAGGTTGATCCATTAGACTTTGATTTCCTACAACATGTTCTTAGTATTTTTTATTAGGATACTAACAATCAACTGGTAAGCACCACAACTTTGGAAGAGGCGGGTTAAGGTCGTGGTTTGAATTATCTCGCAGATAGTGCTGGGTCCCGTATGGTATGATTGGTATATTTTATCAGTGTGTCAGGACATCAGGAGGTGTCGATGTATACAATGTAAAGCTTTGACGGGCGACTTTTCCTAAGTCAATAACACATACCAACTCGGTACTATTACCAAAGCATATCAAGACAGACTTTTGTTGATACGAGACCAATCACTTCAAAAGAATCTCATCAACAAGGTTATTTCTAGAGTGGTTCGTGATAAGCTTGAAGGCCTTTACCTTTCCTTCCGATACCTCTTAACCAATGAAGTTTTGTTAAGGGTGACGTATCATCAAAATGTCCTTCTAACTCGTTCGTGGATCGACATTGACCAAGCGGAAAACCAAAATTAACGTAGTGCTTAAGATCGACATGGCCAAAGCATACGACAGAGGTGTCACGGAGTTACCGGACTGTAGTTTTAAGGAAATACGGGATTTGTAGAAGTGTTCATAGATATGGTTTGGAGGTTGATAGCAAATAACCGGTATTCCATACCCTTAGTTCCGTGCCAAGCTTCGGTTTTTTCCACTCCACCACGAAACAAGGAGATCCACTCTCTCCTCCTTTGTTCATCTGACCGCTCGAAGTTTTATCTAGAGCTTTGAACTCTTTATTTGAGAACAACGATTTTAGAAGCTATGGAATGCCTAAACGGAGTGCAAGTTCAATCATCCGGCATACGTGTACGACATAATAATTTTTTCATCTGCTGATTCTAGGTCTTTGGAGTTGATTATGGAGGTATTACATGACTATGAGCAGGTATCAAACCAACTTATCAACAAAGGCAAGCCTTCTATGTATACAGTAAAGTGTCTAATGTGCTGATACAACAAGTGGAGAACATTACTTGTTTTTCAAGAGGCACTTTTTCTTTTACATACTTGGGTTGTCCTGTCACACATTCAAGGAAGAGGGAAAGTCAAGGACAATGATCCGATCAAGAAAGTCAAGAATAAAGCTGCATTTGAAAATGAAGATTGCTATCATTTGGAGGAAAAAGTCAAGCTTTTGATCACTAATGTTTTAATGAGCATGCCAATACATATGTTGTCGCCATCAAACCTCCAAATGTGTTATCAATTATTCGCACAAAATATTTGCAAGATTCTTCCGGAATAGTGAGGAAAGGCGGAAGAAGACATCGTCATCATGGTTGAACTTGTGTATGCCAAAAGAGGAAGGAGGAGCTGGCTTTAGATCTTTGTTTGATGTATCTAAAGCCTTATGTACAAAACTTTGGTGGAAATTCAGACAACAAATACTTCATGGCAAATTACACTAAAGGATCAAATATCGCAAAAGGCATGTTCCTCGTAATGTGCAAAAAGGAGGTCCTCAAGTACGTAAGGCAAATGACAGAGGCTAGAGATAATATAGAACATGAAATATGGTGGGAACCAAGGAGTGGAACTTCAAATGTATGGTTTGACAACTGGACAAAGCTAGGGGCTTTATATCACATTATTCCTGATGATTTCGTGATAGATGAGAGTGTTCAAGATGTGAAAGAACTTATGCTGCAGGATGGTTGGAACATAAAGAACATCGGCCAGAATTATTCCCAATGGATACAAGGATCATATATTAGGGATGTAATTGCACTTTCATGAACCAAAAGAAGAGCGGGATAGGCCAAGACGGATGATGACAACTTGTGCAAATTCCGAGTACCGTACGGGAACTTCTGAGAGAAAAACAAGCCAAGCTCTATGTCTTTAAAAATACGTGGATACTGTGTGTACCTTTTAATATATCTTTCTTCTTCCGGAGGTTGTGGAAGTTTAAAATACTCAGTTGGAGTAGGAGTGAGAAGGATCGGGGATAGATACCGAGGCAAGATGTTAATAGATCATAGGAAATATGAAAGAGTGGATCACTTGTTCGTTAGAGAAATAAGCCATACAAAAGTTTGACATATGTTAAAATCGTTGTTACATCACAAATACGCTTTTAACAAGTCAAACAAAGTTCTTTCTGTGTCCGGTGGAAATGCTGATTGCCCCTCAAAGTTCAAAGCTATATTTAGAGCTATTTCAATGGTTACCATAATGCGTACAGGGACATGTTTAGAGATTACAGTCCTATATTGAGAAGACGTTCATCAACAAAGTGATTTATGAGATCAACATGATCATATATCAAATGTAGATCGAGGTTTCCATGGCAAGACAAATTACCAAGATGCATACCTCAAATCCTACAAAAGCCACTACGCTGTGCCAAGAATTGCGAGCAAGATAGTTGAAACGGGAATTTCCTATGCCAAAGTGGTTTAAACAAATTACGGAGCTTGTGGGGAAATCCTGACCAAGCTCTATGGCCTTTTTGTATTAGAAATGTTATTAGAAATGTAGCAAAGATTTCGTACTTTGCAACAACAACAAGAATACGATGGCTCAAATTTGGGCGGCCGACGCAATGGCACTACGCAGGTTTCCGTATTGTGTTACACATACGCTTTTTACAAGTGGTGATGGAAACATTCTATGACTAAAGATGACCTTAATCGAATAGTGGCAGCTCCATGGAGTATATCAATGATCATAAATGATATTTCAAGATCGAGGAGGGATAAGGAACTAAGTGGGAGCATGTTCGAGAGAAGGAAATGGCCTCGGGCCGATTTTTTAACTACCAGTGCTTTTGATTTTGCAGTGTGATCACCATTTTCATAGTTTCACTTCACTTCCCCGTGAAAGCAAGGCAAATTCTCAACACAGAGAAGTCACATATACCATACATGAGAATCAGGAAAGCTAAGGACCATCACATCCCTGGAGATTAACAGCAACTTTGGAGAACAGTAACAGCAACAAGGATACATTTCAACATGCCATGAGTAGCAGCATATACTTGTATGAAAATGTCTTTGGCAGGATTACAAGAGTGGTATTAGCATGATGCTCATTCTTTTGTAATACTTCTAAAGATCTGTTCATTCAGGAAATCAGAGATAATGGCAAACAAAATGCAACATAAAGTCAAAGAGATAGCAGCTGCATCTGAAGAAAAAATGGAAGAATTCTACTTCATCCCGGGAGCCTGAATATGTATTCAGTTGACTTTGAACCATAGCACCTGGTGAGAGCTTGTAGGTGTTTGAGATGATGTCAAGTCAAGGACAGAGGATCTGCAGTAGACAAGCTTCTATATAGTCTTTAGATGTAGTTTGCATTTTCATTTCTATTTTTTAGGATCTTTGTTTATTTGTTTTTCCTTTTCCTTTCTTGTATAGAAAACCTTCTATTTTAATGAAACACTGCCAAACTTGGTTTGGTGGTTTTCATTTTAAAAAAAAAAATGTTACTAATTCCTTTATTCTTCAAGAATTCCCAATTTCAAGAATGCTCCTTTTTACCAACCCAAATACAAATCTATCAACTCTAAGGTTTTGAGTTAGCAATTAGTCTTCCCAAGATTAACGTCTACATAACTACCCTTGTTTTACCAATATCCATTTACTACCCACCATTTCTAACCATTTTAGGGCTTTACTAGTTTCATGGGTTTTCTTTAAAGCTCAACTTCTTCCATGGATTAAGATTGAAGTAAGATGGGAGAGAGGATTAATGAATTCAAAAGATTACCTTCTTGATTCCTTAGGTCTCCTAGCCATTCTTGCCTCCAACCAGCTTTGGAGAAGTTTACATGGGTGAAAATGAGGTCCAATCCCGAAATAAGGGATTAACATTTCGGGATTAACTATTAGGTCTGTTTCAGCGATTTTCTCCTCTGTGCACGTCTTTCCACAGGTGCTGACTCGCCGCAGCGGGCCTTTGTTCGATCCTGCGAGATCTCATTAATTGCTGAGGTTCGCCGATCCAAACTAGGTTGTGCAGGGACGGTATATGCAGGTGCGTGACCAGACTCGTATCTGATAGTCTACGATTTCCAAATGGGGGAGAGTCCAATCTCTCACTTCCCATTATTCGTATTTTATTTTGAGACCTTCCGAACCTGAATCGATTAAGAAGAATTATGCCGATGATACCCTACGAACTCTACCATCTCAGGGTAACTTTCAAAAGAGTTAAAGAATAGTCCAAGCGAGTTAAACATATAGGAATCTTTGGACCAAATTACACAACCTTAAACTTCACAAAGCGAATCGAATCGACACATTTTCTGCTCCTTGTGAGTTAGTTACGTTTAATGGGACTTGGGAAAGATCGTCAATTCAAGAATTTCTAAAAATGTCAAAATGATCGAACTGGTTGTTACACACTCAAGCGATCAAGGACATGTATGAGGGAGCCAAGACCAGGGTAAGGACAATGGGAGGTGACTCAGAGCACTTCCCAGTGGTGATGGGGTTGCACCATCAACTCTTAGCCCATTTATATTTGCCTTGGTGATGGATGGACTGACGCAACAAATCCAATGTGAGATTCTATGGTGTATGTTATTCGTGGATGATGCAGTGGAGTTAATGTTAGGCTGGAGGTTTCGAGATAGATCTGGAGTCTAAAGTGGTTCAAAGCCGGGTGACCAAGACTAATAATACTTGAGTGCAAGCCCCGTGACGTGTCGACGAGGTCGACATAAGCGAGGCTTGATACTTAAGTCATCCAGAGGAAATAAAGTTTCAAGTATCTTGGATCTATCATACAAGAAAATGATGAGATTGACGAGGATGTCACAAACCGTATCACAGGTGATGAAACCGAGGCTCGCATTCTAGAGTCTTCAGATGATAAGAAGGTGCCACCAGAACTTAAAGGTAAGTTCTACAGAGTGGTGGTTAGACCAATTATGTCATACGGGGCCGAGTGCTAGCCAGTCAATAACTCTCATTTTCAAAAGATGAAGGTTGCGGAGATAAGGATGTTATGATGGATGTGTGGGCATGTTACACCTCGAAAATTTTCGCGTCATGTGCGTTGTGAGTAAACTAATGTAAGCTCGGAGAGGTCATGGAACCCTTATAATGTTAATGAATGCTCTTAACAAGTGTTAAGCAAGCGTCTAAAGGTTCCGAGATCAAGCAAATCGAAGAAAATAAGTTTGTCAAAAATTTGGAAAAAAAGTTGACAGAATTTTGGGTCAACTTTGGAGGGGTATATCTCCTAGTATATTAGGAGATCAAAGCCTAAAATGAAGCTCGTCGAGTCTAGTTTCTAACGTAACAAACTGCTTGTCGATACGACATCGGAGTAGAGAATTATGGACGTTACAAGTTAGGCTGACAGAAAGTAAACGCGCGCTACAAGAATCCACGCGCGTAGCCGCGTCGCTACAGAATCGCTGGCGTTGCCCGAACCTACTTTATCCATCTATAAAAGGGTCAAAACCCCATTTTTTCACCAAAAATCAGATCTAAAGGCTCATCAACATATAGCGTCATTTTGGTCATAAAACATTGAGGGATTTGAGTGACTTTAGCTAATCAAAGCTCGGGTGGTGCATAGTTGTGACTATAGCATCGTTTTGCGGGGGAATTTGGTATGGATTCATGGTGAACATCAGAGATATTGCTATTTTAATAAGACTAAGGTATGAATCTTTCCTTATTAATGTTGCCTTAGGTTTATTTATGAAGGTAGAGCGATTAAATGAGCGTATAGTTAATTTATCGGTTAAGAAATTGGATAAACATCATACGAGATGTCTTAAGTGAGTATGTCGATGTTAGTGATGATGTTGTTGATGTTGGTATTGTTGTTGTTGTTATTGGTTGTGGTAATTGCGATTTCGGGCTAGGGATATAAACAAGAGACAACACACAAATTTCTGCGCATTCTCTAGAAAGAGTTAGTTTGAGGGCTTAAGACAGCCTATGAAGACGAGTCTAACAATAGTATAAATTTTTTGAATATAGATTTACAAGCAT
This sequence comes from Lycium ferocissimum, assembly GCF_029784015.1. NCBI lineage: Eukaryota > Viridiplantae > Streptophyta > Magnoliopsida > Solanales > Solanaceae > Lycium > Lycium ferocissimum. The sequence goes on along the minus strand of NC_081345.1, from coordinate 5,556,765 downwards.
GGGAGGCCAAGCGTTGAGTAGTTAAAGTTAAAGCGACCAAAAAGGTATGTTAAGGCTTTCCCTTTCTTTCTTTTTGGCATGATCGTATGATATGAGCGAACAACGAGTAAACGAGCTTCCATATTACCCTACTTTTAGAAGCACTAGGAGTACTTCAGTCTTTGTGTCACACCCTAATTTTCGATAGGGCATGATGGGCACCCGACCCTTACTTAGGGCCGAGCGAACCCGCTGACTCTCGTCATACTCATAATCATACTGGGCCCGCAAAACATGACACAAGTACATAATGAATTTTTTTTTTTTGAAAACAAACATGCCTTTCATCTTTGTCAAATCAAATAAAACTAGCATCGTTTGAAATCTGTAAACATATGAAGTTCGTAACATAATGCATAATAATACATCGGCTTACATAGCCGCTTATAAAACCGACATATCATACACACGAGACTGTCTGCAAAGTCTCTGCCATAACTTCAGATACCATACAAAAGCACTCTGACTCGACAAAGACTGAGGAAATGGAGCTCGCCAATCATTGAACATCTTCTGCTAACACCACCTACTCATCTGTGGGTACCTGCGCGGCATGAAACGTAGCCCCCGAAGAAAGGGGGTCAGTACAAAATATGTATTGAGTACGCAAAGCATGAAATACAGAAAACGAAGTCATAACCGAAGTAAGGGATACAGAAAGTGAGCATAACAACCCGAAAACCAAAGTGCTTGCATCTGAAGTACAAATCATACATAAATGCGGTACAGAAGACAAATATAACCATCGAATGCCAAAATGCTTAGCTTTCTTTTGAAAAAACATTTCGTCTCATATATACGAAAATAGAACATATCATATGAGCCGATGTGGGATTTGCCGAAACTAATGTAGGATTCGCCTAAACCAAACCAATGTGGGATTTGCCTAAACCAATGTGGAATTTTGCCTCACCATTGGGTTTGCCCCACCACATTGGGTTTGCCCCACCACCGGGTTTGCCCCACCATCGGCCCGATACCCACCGATTATGTTCGTAATACATATATATAACATATAACGTGTCCCGCCCTCCTATGAGGGACTCGGTAAAACGTAATCATCATATCATCATATCATTTATCATATCACATCAAACTTCGTATCCCATCATACTTCGGAATATAGCATAGTGCGCACGATAACATACCGGCCTGGGACTCGGCGAAAGACATAGCAACCAAAATGCACGAGCAGAATCGTGGGAAACCATATGCAATGCAAATCACTTACAAAGACCCAATAGGATAATCAAAACGAACTGTTAGTTCAAAACCGAAACAATAGTCAAATCAGGTTTTCTTCCGAATATCACTCGGGAACATATCAAACCGAACTTCAGAAACCATAGTCACGTATCAAAATCACATACATAAAAATCCTTATTTTAGACTTAACAGATAAATAAGTAATCATACTCGGGGGTCGGAAAGATAGTCATATTGAATTCTTTCAAAAGCCATCAGAACTATACAGAAGAAAGTCGCGGGACCCACGGACGAGCGTCAACCCAATCCGGGCCCGCCTACGAAAGTCATAGTCATTATACGTTATAGAATCATTTACGAGCATATCAAAGCCATCCGGTTCTGTCTGTGAAAGTTACGGACGTTCGTAGTTACAAAACTCTTTTGAAAATAAAACTTTTTATGCAACATTTGAAAACCAATCATACAAAGACATATAAACCATAGCTTGACCATATAAGGATGCCAACATCAAGAAGCAAATAAGCATCGTAAACATGCTCGGACTTTAAGAATAGAATTACCCCCAAGGCTCGTAACGTATCATAGCTTAGCCATATCTAAGACATGCCAAAAGAAGGAAAGGTAAGCTTTACATACCTCATTTGCTTCCTAGGCTAATCCAAACTCAAGTCTCGGCTGCTCAAAATCTACAATAAGGTCATTAAGTGCCAAACATTAGCCATAAGCACTTAAGAATCCAATCCCAAACATTACTTTATTACGGAAATTTGGGCAGATTTCCCCTATAAGTTCAACAACCCCGAGAATTCAACTCGGCCAATATTATCAACAACAATACCAACAACCATTCCAACAACATCAATAACATCCATAAGTGATTCAAAATGCATTCTAACATTAATAACTCCTTTCTACATAATTCGGCAACATTCCATTTATATTCAAATAAACCACATACAATTAAACCAATACCAATGCTCACATATTCAATCACTAATCCAAATCATTATTAAGATTTAAGAACATTTTAAACAATCCATACAATGATCAAAACAAGCCCGGCCAACATGCAATACCACCCGAAACCATTCTATTTCAATAAAACACAACAACAACACATTTCTTTCTTCCAAATTCATAAACTATACCAACAATCCACACGATTAACAACGTAATTCTCATAATTATAGAAACTACATTAAAATTCCATAAGCTTCTAAAACAGCCCATGACAATTACAACCTCAACTTGGATCATGAAACCTTCATTTTACATCATGAGATTCACAACAACAACAACCAAAACATACTAAATAGAATTAGTCCTTCACTTCTACACACATACACCTATTCGGCCAAGCTCCAACATCCATATTTTTATGAATTTCATTCATTTCTACACTCCACAACATACACAAACCATCCATAACATATGAAAAATAAGATTGAACCTTACCTTTTGCACCCACTTCTTCACACGGCTAGGCTTGAGAACTTCAAGAACAAACACTCTACTTGCTTCAACAATCATCCCATGTTAATAAGGACCTTCCAATTGGTAGGAATGCTAGGAAAAATAATTTTTTTGGTGAAGATTTTTTTTCCATTTTTTTTTCATGGCCGAACCTCCCCTTTTTTTTTTTCTCCAAGGTTCTCAACTCTTCTAAGGGGTGAAGAATGATAAAGATGACTTAATTGTCATCTTTTACTACATATATAAATCACACAAGTGTACCATGGCCCACTCCCACACATGGCCACTTATGGCCATTTTCATGAAATATTAAGTTTCCAAATTTCACTTCTAGCCCTTAATTTTCATGAAATGCTTAACTTTCCATAATTCACTTTTAACCCCAAATTTTTCTTATTCCAAATTTACCCTTAACACTCCATGCCAATGAAAAGATGAATATGCAACTTGTGCATTAACACAAAATCAACAAAATCGAAAATTAAAAGTCTTGTCCATAACTTGTCGCAACCAACTTAAAATATTCCAACGTACAAAGTACGGGATATAACATCCTTCCCCCCTTTAGAACATTCGTCCTCGAATGTTCAATTAGTCTCATAAGGTCTTATAAGGATCTCGGGGGTTTCTTTTATTACTATAACACGCAATCTCTTCTGCTAATTATATTTCTTTTCCATCTTCTCTTATCTTACGAATGATAAGGTCCAATATATCTCGGTTTAAACTTCTTCTTCTTGTCGAATCTCATTACACCTTGCCTAAATCGTCTTATAATCCCCCTTTACTCAACTCGTAACATTCTAGGCACGTCATCTCGTGTCATTTCTTTATCTTACACTTGCACCTCTCGCCTTTTAGGGGCGTACTTATACTATCACCCGATTATATTTTGCCCTATTCCCGTAGTTCCAGTCTCACTTAGGCGGCACTTTTATTCCGACAATTTGATCCTCTTGCCTTTCATTTACTCGCTTTCTTCTTTCCCAAATATCATTATGTTGACACTTTCCAAACTTAACCCTTTTTTTTTTTTTTCCGGCCAACCTCTTCTAAATCATCTCTTAATATCACAAACCCTTTCCAAATTCTTTTTACCATATCGGTATCGACCTCCGATTACCATTACTATCAATTCAGCTATTAACTTATTTTTCAAAATCAGCCGTACTTGCAACTTGGACAAATCTTACCCTTAGTATTGACACAACCTTTCAAAATATATCACAGACCCATATCTCATTCTCTTTTACTTCTCAAAAAATTTCGACAGAGTTTCCTCTATATTTCTTACTATCTCAAAATCTGTACGCAGGAAATACCAACAATGCCTCACAGGGCCAAAATACATATATACATATCATATCATATCGTATCGTATCACAGCCGCACAGGGCTCCCAATATCCATAACGGTCTGAAAATAATGGACTTACCTTATATGCTTAACACGACCACGCGTGTTACACTTTCCTGTCTACTTTCCTTTTCACTTTCCAACTTTACATTTCAATCATACGTCAATACCTTACCTGACATATATATTTCATACCTTTGCTTACCTACGTGCTTAGTAACTTCCAATATCACCAATCACTTTCTTCTGTCGATGCCATTCTTCTGCTGCAATCAAAAATCAGGGTAAGGAATCTCGTTTCCTATGACTTGCCTCTATGGCACGATTTCAGATGTGAAAGAAGAGTAACCACCCTAGATGTCCCGTAGCCTCCTGTTTATAAATGTGGCGCGCTTCACACCATAAACAGGACTCTACTGGACACGACTTTGGAGACAACCCCTAGGACGAACTGCTCTGATACCAATTTGTCACACCCTAATTTTTGATAGGGCATGAGGGGTACCCGACCCTTACTTAGTGCCGAGCGAACCTGCTGACTCTCGTCATACTCATAATCACACTGGGCCCGCAAAACATGACACAAGTACATAATGAATTATTTTTTTTCGAAAATAAACATGCCTTTCATCTTTGTAAAATCAAATAAAACTAGCATCGTATGAAATCTGTAAACATATGAAGTTCGTAACATAATGCATATTAATACATCGGCTTACATAGCCGCTTACAAAATTGACATATCATACACACGACACCGTGTCGCAAAGTCTCTACCATAACTTCGTATACCATACAAAAGCACTCGACTCGGCAGACTGGAGGAAATGGAGCTCGCCAATCCAAATGGAACATCTTCTCGCTAACATCACCTACTCATTTGTGGGTACCGCGTGGCATGAAACGCGGCCCCGAAGAAACGGGGTCGATTTAAATATGTACCGAGTATGCAAAGCATGAAATACGTAAAACGAAGTCATAACCGAAGTAAGGGATACAGAAAGTGAGCATAACAACCCGAAAACCAAAGTGCTTGCATCTGAAGTACAAATCATACATAAGCGGTACAGAAGACAAATATAACCATCAGAATGCCAAAATGCTTAGCTTTATTTTGAAAAAAAAAACATTTATGTCTCATATATATGGAAAATAGAACATATCATATGAGCTGACTTTACCGATGTGGGATTTGCCTAAACCAATGTGGGATTCGCCTAAACCAATGTGGGATTTGCCTAAACCAGTGTGGGATTTGCCTAAACCAATGTGAGATTTGCCTAAACCAATGTGGAATTTTGCCTCACCATTGGGTTTGCCCCACCATTGGGTTTGCCCCACCACTGGGTTTGCCCCACCATAGGGTTTGCCCCACCACCGTTCCGATACCCACTGATTATGTTCTGAATATATATATATATAACATATAACGCGTCCCGGCCCTCCTGTGAGGGACTCGGTAAACAGAATCATCATATCATCATCTTATCATATTATCATACCACATCAAACTTCGTATCCCATCATGCTTCAGAATATAGCATAGTGCGCACGATAACATACCGGCCCGGGACTCGGCGAAAGACATAGCAACAAAATGCACGAGCAGAATCGTGGGAAACCATATGCAATGCAAATCACTTACAAAGACCCAATAGGATAATCAAAACGAACTGTTAGTTCAAAATCGAAACAATAGTCAAATTAGGTTTTCTTCCGAATATCACTCGGGAACATATCAAACCGAACTTCAGAAACCATAGTCACGTATCAAAATCACATACATAAAAATCCTTATTTCAGACTCAACAGATAAATAAGTAATCATACTCGGGGGTCGGAAAGATAGTCATATTGAATTCTTTCAAAAGCCATCAGAACTATACAGAAGAAAGTCGCGGGACCCACGGACGAGCGTCAACCCAATCCGGGCCCGCCTACGAAAGTCATAGTCATTATACGTTATAGAATCATTTACGAGCATATCAAAGCCATCCGGTTCTGTCTGTGAAAGTTACGGACGTTCGTAGTTACAAAACTCTTTTGAAAATAAAACTTTTTATGCAACATTTGAAAACCAATCATACAAAGACATATAAACCGTAGCTTGACCATATAAGGATGCCAACATCAAGAAGCAAATAAGCATCGTAAACATGCTCGGACTTTAAGAATAGAATTACCCCCAAGGTTCGTAACGTATCATAGCTTAGCCATATCTAAGACATGCCAAAAGAAGGAAAGGTAAGCTTTACATACCTCATTTCTTCCTAGGCTAATCCAAACTCAGGTCTCGGCTGCTCAAAATCTACAATAAGGTCATTAAGTACCAAACATTAGCCGTAAGCACTTACGAATCCAATTCCAAACAAGCACCTTATCTACGAAAATTTGGGCAACATTTCCCCTATAACCTCAACAACCCCGAGAATTCAACTCGGCCAATATCATCAACAACAATACCAACAACCATTCCAACAACATCAATAACATCCATAAGTGATTCAAAACGCATTCTAACGTTAATAATTCCTTTCTACACAATTCGGCAACATTTCATTTATATTCAAATAAACTACATACAATTAAACCAATACCAATGCTCACATATTCAATCACTAATCCGCAACCATTCAAGCAAGATTTAAGAACATTCCAAGCGATCCATACAATATTCAAATAGCCCGGCCAACATGCAATACCACCCGAAATCCTCTATTTCCAATAAACACAACAACAACACATTTCTTTCTTCCAAATTCATAAACTATACCAACAATCCACACGATTAACAACGTAATTCTCATAATTATAGAAACTACATTAAAATTCCATAAGCTTCTAAAACAGCCCATGACATTACAACCTCAACTTAGATCATGAAACCTTCATTTTACATCATGAAATTCACAACAACAACAACCAAAACATACTACATAGAATTAGTCCTTCACTTCTACACACATACACCTATTCGGCCAAGCTCCAACATCCATATTTTTATGAATTTCATTCATTTCTACACTCTACAACATACACAAACCATCCATAACATATGAAAAATAAGATTAACCTTACCTTTTTCACCCACTTCTTCACACGGCTAGGCTTGAGAACTTCAAGAACAAACACTCTACTTGCTTCAACAATCATCCCATGTTAATAAGGACCTTCCAATTGGTAGTAATGCTAGGAAAAATAATTTTTTTGGTGAAGATTTTTGGTCTTCCATTTTTTTTTTCATGGCCGAACCTCCCCTTTTTCTTTCTCTTCTCCGAGGTTCTTGAAATTTCTAAGGGATGAAGAATGATGAAGATGACTTTATTGTCATCTTTTACTACATATATAATTTATCCATGTGGCCCATGGCCCACACCCCACACATGGCCACATATGGCCATTTTCATGAATTATCAAGTTTCCAAAATTTCACTCCTAGCCCTTAATTTTCATGAAATGCTTAACTTTCCATAATTCACTTTTAACCCCAAATTTTTCTTATTCCAAATTTACCCTTAACACTCCATGCCAATGAAAAGATGAATATGCAACTTGTGCATTAAAACAAAAATCAACAAAATCGAAAATTAAAAGTCTTGTCCATAACTTGTCGCAACCAACTTAAAATATTCCAACGTACAAAGTACAGGATATAACACTTTGATGTTCCTGTACCCCTCTTATGATTGTCCCTTCTGCTCATGGGTCCTGAGATTTTGTATGATAATAATGCTAGTTCATACTTATGCATTGCATTCATTTATATATATGCACATTGACCCATGATCAGAAGGCGTTATATACGTGTATATTATATGTATATGGGGTATGGGGAAAGGGCGAGGCGTTATATACGCATTACCACCTGATCAGCTGGTGCACAATGATGATGATTATGATGCCCGAAGGGGCCTATTTGATATATGGATCGGGCCGTACGTTCCTCGGCACTATTATATGATTTATGGATCGGATCGTACGTTTCTTGGCACTATTATATGGGATATGAATCGGGCCATACGTTTCTCGGCACTATTATATGGGATATGGATCGGGTCGTATGTTCCTCGGCACTATGACCTATGCATATCATACGCCCTCAGAGGCATTTTTAGTAAGCAGAGATATACGTAAATGTTCGTATAGTCGACATATAGATGCATTCATACGTATGTATTCGGTCGCCGCTTACCTTATGATTTTCAGATTTTCTTCATGACTCCTATGTGTATGTTACTCTTCTGCCTTACATACTCTGTACATTATCCGTACTGACTTCCCTATTGTTCGGGGGGCTTTGTTCATACTCACAGGTTCAGATAGCCAGGAAGACAGATCGCATCCTTAGGTTGCTTCTTCAGCTGGATAGCGGAGCACCTCTCTCTACGAGTCGCCGTCTAGACCGGATATATGTTTTGATGGATATAGGTAGGGCAGGAGCCCTGTCCCATCCATAGCATGTCTAGTATGTCAGTAGAGGCTCATAGACGCTTATATTCAGTGAGACAGTGTAGTCCGCTCAGCACATGTTTGGTTACATAGTTTTATCGGGTAGCCTTGTCGGCTTGTACCCAGGTTCAGTTTAGTGATGCATGTATATATATATATCTTTTGAGAGCTGTGACCCTCCAGTTTATGATATCTATCGATCCGGCCCAGATCATGTTGTGAGTGCCCCTCGTGTGGCCCGTAATGAGCATGAGCGTATGTTATATATATTTTGTGGCATCTAGGAGGTCAGCTTCTGGGTGTCCGTCATAGCCCTGCGGTTAGGCTGTGACATGGCATACTAGGAGGGATAGGATTAGAAATGAGGATACTTGAAATGAGATTGGAGTGGCCTCGGTGGAGGTTACATGTGGGAATCGAGGCTGAGATGGTTTGAACATGTGCAGAGGAGATGTACGGGCGCCCCAGTGCAGAGGTGTGAAAGGTTGACTAGGGATAGTTTTAGAAGAGGCGGAGGTAGATCAAAAAAGTATTGAGGAGAGGTGAGTAGATAGGATATGGCGCAGGTCCAACTTACCGAGGACCTGACCTTAGATAGGAGGTTGTGGAGGTCACGAATTAGGGTAGAAGGCTAGCAAGTAGTTGAGTGTTGTCCTACTTAGTCATAGTATTATTCTTGTAGTTGTTGTCCTTCAATTGCTGCTACTATCTGTTATTTCTTGTACTTCGATTATCGTACTATTATGTGGTAGTTACTACTTCTTTGTTTTTTCAGACGGCTTTTTTATGCTTTGTACAATTTTTGTTTCATGTCTTTTATATACTACTTTGAACTGCTTGTCCTTGTGCCGAGGGTCTTGTGTCGAGGGTCTACCGGAAAACAGCCTCTCTACCTCCCAAGGTAGAGGTAAGGTCTGCACACATTTTACCCTCCCTAGACCCCACTATGTGGGATTTCACTGGGTATGTTGTTGTTGAGCTAGAATTTCTAGTATTCTCGAGATGGATTACTATTTTTCTCTCTTTTGTTAGGGAAAACAAAGAAATATAAGAAATAATTCAATTTTACCATTCTAAAAAGCGACCTCACCATGTATTTTTTTTAAAAATAAATCTAAAATAACCCTAATATTGGGTTACATATTTGAAATTACCTATATTTTGTACATGATTCAGCTCACAAACATACGCAAAATTGCACTTGGTAGATACTCATAAGCAATATGGGATCAAAGGAACACTCAACAGGCTTTTCATACACTACAAATGTTAAAAAGACATCAAAATTCTTCCTAATAGCATTAATGGAGTCATTTCAACCAGTCAGACATACAATATAGAAGAAGATCGGGGATGAAATTTGCTAATGCTAACTGCAATGGGAAGATTTGGTATTTTGTGAATGATAATGTTCATGTGGAAGTTATTTTGGACACTGAGCAACAAGTTACTCTCAAGCTATTGCTGCATGACTAGCAGATATTTATGATTACCACTCTAGTATATTCTAAATAAGATGCAACAGAAAGACTGATGTTATGGGGTACTATATACCAGCTGGCAAACAACATGACATTACCTTAGTTGGTAAGAGGAGACATCAACGTAGTTATGAGTGAAGAACAGAAAATAGAAGGTATTCCAGTTTTGCCTCAAGAGTAAGAAGAATTTGCATTTTGTGTTAATTCATGTGAACTAGATGCTGGTAGGATTAAAGAGAGTCCATTCACTTGGTGGAACGGGAGATCAGCAGAAGGTGGTATATTCAAGAGATTGATAGAATTGTTGTTAATCAGTTGTTACAGGTTTAGTTTGCTAAGATTGAAATGGAATATTTATTCAGGACTGGATGAAATCATGCACCCCTTTTAATTACTTTTGAAGATCATGCTCAGAATATTATTAAACATTTCAAGTTTTTGAAATTTTAGACTAAGCATGGTACATTCCTGAAAACAGTGAAACAACATTAGAAAGAAGATTTGATGATAATCCATTCTTGGTTAAGCACAAGATCAAGAAGGTGAAAAGAGTTCTTACCAAATGGAGTAAGGATACACATGATGACATATTCAAGCAGTTGAGTATAAGAAAGGAAATAGTGAAAAACCAATGAAAGAACAATTTTTTGAAAGAAAAAAAAAGCTATCAGATATAAATAGAACGGTAATGCAGCAAGCTTAAGCAGAAATAAAGAAATATTTACATTTTTTTTGAGGAATTTTGAAGACAAAAAGCTGACATTACATGATTTTCTAAAGGGGACAAAACCACTTATTTTTCCAAAATCTTGTGAATTGAAGGAAGAAAAAGTTGCATGTTAAAAAAATGTAGATGGTGATTGGCTTGATGATGACTTGTAGATGGCAGAAGAACTTGTGAAGCTTTATGAAAAGCAATTGTCTGAAGAAGATGAGGGTGATGATTTCTCACTGCTAGATCATATTCCAAATATGGTGTCACATGACAACAATGAGTTCCTTTGTGCATCTTCAACAATGAAAGGGGTAAAAAAGGTTTTGTTTGAGCTAAACAGGGCAAGTGCTTGTGGTCCAGATGGGCTTAGGTATATTCTTTCAATCTTGTTGGGATACAGTAGAAAATGGTGTTTATAACATAGTGAAAGCCTTTAATTATGGTCATACACTGCCTAAGTCTATTACTCATACTAATTTGGTGTTAATCCCTAAAAAGGCAGATATACAAACATATTCTGATATGATACCTATAAGTTTGATTAATTTCATCAACAAGGTCATTTCTAGAGTGATCCATAAACGATTATAATGAATACTACCTACCTTGATCTAAACAAACCAATTTGGCTTTGTTAAAGATAGAAGCATGATTGAGAATGTGCTCTTGAGTAAGGAAATTGTAATAGATATATGGAAGATGAGAAATCCAGCAAATATTTTTATCAAACTTGACATGCAAAAAGCCTATGATAGAGTCTCTGGGTTATTCTCAACAATAGAACTAAGAGAGATGGGATTTGCAAAAGGGTTCGTAGATATGATCTGGAGACTAGTGGCAAGTAGTTGGTATACTATGCTCTTTTATGGTCAATCACATGGGCTTTTCCACTCAACAGGAGGAGTAAAGCAAGGTGATCCTCTATCTCCAGCCTTGTTATCCTCTGTCTCCAGCCTTGTTCATACTTACAAAAGAGAGGTTTTATCCAGATCTCTTAATCTTATTTTTTTAGGACAACTAATAACACAGTTACGGAGTCTCAACTTGAATCACATAGCATATGCATATGACACTATAATTTTTGCATCTACTTAAAGGAATTTTTTGCAGATGACCATGACAATTGTATGAGAAGTGTCACGACCCAATTTACCAAATCGTGATGGCACTAGTCCCACCGTACTAGTAAGTCAACACCAATCGTTAACAGCCCAAAATAAGCGAAAAATATTAAAAGCGAAAATAAGCATACAAGTCATTTTCAAGTCTTAACAATCTTAAATAGAAATACTTAAGTAGTTATTACAATCCTTCACCAAAATCCGATGTCACCATATTACAAGGACTGCTAAGAGTATAAATAGTCTGAATACATAAGAAAACTGTCTGAAATGAAAAAGACAGAAGGTAAAAGATAAGGAGAATCCGGAGCCAACCCGAATCCAAGGAGCTCACCCCGGCCTCTCAAGCAACGCTTTAACGGGGAACCTGGTAGTCGCGGCCTCCACTCGTGCTAGGGATCGAGTCTGCACACAAAAAAAGGTACAGCAAGTGTATTGTGAGTACAATAAATAACGGGTACTCAACATGCATCATCGACCGGCCCTTTTCAGAACGGAGACGAGGGTTGGTCTTCATTATCACAACCACACTTGTACGTGATTATTCCAAATATAACACAATCATAATAACGGTTAAACCCACATAACAGGTAGATTTTCAAGATAAGGCAAAACAAATACGAATAATCACAATAACAACATAAAGAATGGATGAATTATATGCAAATGCAATGCAAGGCCTTTGTTTCTACTTCTCGATATACACACGTTCGAATATTAACGAATCGTGACCCATGAGGTCTCATGAGGCCCACATATCACCGCTCTGGTAATTTCCTCGGATCACGGACTCATTCACATCATATCTCAATAACCTGTCACTTAGCCAACCGGGCTCAAGTACCAATAGAACGTGCCAAACATCATCACTCGTCTGGAATAATATCCCATCGGACTCACATTCATATCCTCAAATCATATGCATGAATACATGAAAAGCATGAATATGGCATGCAACAAAGAACAAGTGTAAAAGCATGAAAACCATTCTTATGTTCATAACACCATAAAGGATTCACCTTTTTACTTCCTTTTTATTCAACGAGGATATATGTACGAGCGATATGCACACGAACAAACAAGACAGACAATTAATAATAATAAGAGACATAAGTACGGGCATCGGACCCCAATAACAGATCCAATGGATCGTACTATTCTATCAGGTAGTGCCCAAAGCATGGCACTCAGACTAACTATACAATTGAATTTGCGTAAATATCCATAACATGATGATTGGTATCCGATACTAGTGCTCGTTACCTCACAAGTACCGGAACCCCTTTAATTCACCCCAATTCCATCTTATTAGGTTCATTTTAGCCAACACACATATTCAAGAAAGAGTTCAATGTCTCACCATGACTGGAATGCCGAATCTCAAATCACGACGCCCTCTTGCCACTCCGAATAGTCTCCAAACGGACAAAGTCTTGTCAAGTAAGGACTATTAGTTAGAATACGAGTCTATCAATACCTATATTGCCACATAATCCAAAACCCCCCAATTTTAGCCCTAAAATTAGGATTCTGAACCCAAAAGGTCAAAACAGTAAATTGTACCTAGAATCATGATCCTCATACTTAATATAACCCATAAACTGAAAATCATCCAATAATAATCCGTAATTCATTCTCAGTTTCTAAAACCCCCAATTCTTAAGTTGGGTTCCAAAACCCTTCAAGTTTATGGGTTATGGGTCGAAATCACAGAAATAACCATAAAACCAAGTTAGGAGACTTACCCAATGATTCTTCCTTGAATTGCCTTCAATTCAACTTCAAAAACACTCTCAAACTTAAGGGTTTTCGAATGGAAGTCTAAAGGAAGAAGATACTAAGAACCACATTCTGTTTAGTGATGTGCACACCTGCGCACTTAGGTTCACACCGGCGAACTCACACCGGTGGAAGAATCCTTGGCACGGCGAACCCCACACAAATATCACCTGCGGAGCCAAGCTCGCGATTGCGCACACTCACCTGCAGGAAATCCTTCCCAGGAGCGGACCAAGCCAACCCAGCAATCCTTTGCTCTTGTGGACCCCCTCTCGCATGTTCGCACCTGCAGGGGCAGTACCCTGTTCGCACCTGCACGAACACCAAAATTAGATAAATTTGGTTTTTGACTTTTAACACCCGAAATCCCGAGACTCTGTCGGAACCTCTCCGAGACCAACCAAATATGCAAGCACATGTAAAAACGCGCTACAAACTCACTTGCGCACTCGGAATTTTCAAAAGAGGTCTTGTTGACCAAGTTAACCCCGAACAGGCAAAAACTAACTTTCTAATCAAATGACCAAAATGCCTTCAAGACCCTCGGGAACGGAACCAAACACTCAAACAACCTATATTCGACATCCCAAAGCTAATCGAACCAACGAAAATCCCAAAAGATGCAATTACCAACGAAGAGGCCTAAAGTCAACCTAACACTTAAAGGTTACTTAGCAAATTTCCAAAACAAGAAAGGGATGGGTTCACAAGGGAAAAAGAAAGAAAGTAACCAAAACGACCTAACGGGTCATTATATCATCCACCACTAATACACATGTTCATCCTCGAACATCAAAGACAAGAAAAAGGAAAGATGTTCTTGGAGCATCAAAAAGTTAAGGGTACCTCGCCCTCATATCCAACTCGGTCTCCCAAGTAGCCTCCTCCACCGGACGACCTCTCCACTGAACCTTCACAGAAGCAATTTCTTTGGATCTCAACTTGCGAATCTGACGGTCCAAGATAGCAATCGGCTCCTCCTCATAGGACAAATTTTGATCAAGCATCACCAAATCCCATCTAATCACATGAGAACCATCTGAAATATACTCTTTGAGCATAGAAACATGGAACACCAGATAAACACTTGACAAACCATGAGGTAGTGCTAACTCATACACAACATCTCGAACACTCTGAATAATCTCAAAAGGACCAATGCAACGAGGACTCAACTTCCCTTTCTTTACAAACCTCAACACACCCTTCATGGGTGAAGCCTTAAGCAAGACCTGATCACCCACCATGAACACTAAGTCACGACCTCTCAGGTCCGCGTAACTCTTTTACCGACTTCGAGCGGTGAGAAGCCTCGCCTGAATAATCTTCACTTTATCCAACGAATATCTAAGCAAGTCCGTACCCTGAGGCCACACCTCAAAGGAGTCAAACCATCCAATGGGAGATCGATATCTCCTACCATACAAGGCCTCAAATGGAGCCATCTCAATACTCGAATGATAACTGTTATTGTAAGCAAACTCGGCCAATGGCAAGAATTGGTTCCAATGACCACCAAAATCAATCACACATGCTCTCAACATATCCTCCAAAACCTGGATAATACGCTCAGACTGACCATCAATCTGGGGATGAAATGTTGTGCTCAACTCAACTCGGGTACCCAACTCCTTTTGCAAATACTTCCAGAAATAAAAAGTAAACTGAGTCTGTCTATCAGAAATAATAGAAACGGGCAATCCATGCAAATAAAGAATCTCACGAATGTAGATCTTAGCCAACTTCTCAAAAGTATAAATCATCTGAACAGGAATGAAATGAGCTGACTTAATCAAGCGATCCACAATCACCCAAAAGGAATCAAACTTACCCAAAGTCGTGGCAACCCTACCAGAAAGTCCATGGCAATCCTTTCCCATTTCCATTCAGGAATGGGCATCCTCTGAGAAATCCCACCAAGCTTTTGGTGCTCATACTTCACTTGTTGACAATTCAAGCACCGAGACACAAACTTCACAATATCCCTCTTCATGCTACACCACCAATAGCGTTGCTTCAGGTCCCGATACATCTTCATAGCACCAGGGTGAATAGAATACCTCAAGTTGGGAGCCTCCTCCATAAACAAAGCAGTCAAATCTCATGTCTGAGGCGCACTATTTGTCCTTTGATCCTCATAATCCCTTCTTCATCAAGCCTTGCCTCACGAGCATTTCCCTTTAACACTTTATCATGAATTTTGCACAACTTTGGTTCATCAAACTGCTGAGCTCGAATCTGCTCCAATAAAGAAGAACGCGCCTCCACATAAGCAAGAACCCTTCCAGGTTTAGAAATATCAAGCCTAACCAAGGAATTTGCCAAACTCTGAACTCTCTAGCCAAATGTCACTTCCCAATCTGGAGACAAGAAGGACTACCTATACTCATGGATTTCTGACTCAAGGCATCTGCGACCATATTGGCCTTTCCCAGATGATAAAGGATAGAGCTATCATAATCCTTGAGTAACTCTAACCATCTTTACTGCCTCATGTCCAGATCCTTTTGGTTGAATATATGTTGAAGACTCTTATTATCCGTGAAAACTTCACAATGCATGCCATAGAGATAGTGTCTCCAAATCTTCAGACCAAACACCACCGTCG
Organism: Lycium ferocissimum; assembly: GCF_029784015.1. NCBI lineage: Eukaryota > Viridiplantae > Streptophyta > Magnoliopsida > Solanales > Solanaceae > Lycium > Lycium ferocissimum. The sequence continues at coordinate 5,540,535 of NC_081345.1, read as the reverse complement.
CTAACTCCAAGTCATGAACGGGGTAGTTCTTCTCATGCACCTTCAATTTCCTGGAAGCATAGGCTATGACCTTCCCTTTCTATATGAGAACACAACCAAGACCAAACCTCGAAGCATCACAATACATAGTAAAACCCTCTCTCTCCACAGCAAGAGTCAAAATGAGAGCCGAAGTCAACAAAGCCTTGAGCTTTCAGAGGCTCGCCTCACACTCATCCGACCACTCAAAAGAAACAGTCTTTTGGGTCAATCTGGTAAGGGGAGATGCTATAGCAGAAAATCCCTCACCTTAACGTCGATAGTAACTAGCCAAACCAGCAAAGCTCCGAACCTCTGAAACTGTAGTAGGCCTGCCCTAATCACGAACGGCCTTAATCTTCTGTGGGTTAACCATGATACCATCCTTGGACACCAAGTGCCCCAAAAACCCCACAGAACTAAGCCATAAATCACACTTGGAGAACTTAGCATAAAGCCTCTTCTCCCTCAAAGTCTCAAGAATATTCCCTAAATGCCTCTCGTTCTCCTTCCTACTCTGTCACGACCCAACTAGGGCCGCGACGGGTACCCGATACTTGTACCGAGCACCCCTTACCTCATATCGTACTCTCACTACTAAGTGGGCCATTTAAATTCTTATTATTGCCATTTCATTAATTACTACTATCATAGCGGCATCATAGTAAAATACATAAGCTTTACTAACTTAATATACATCAGAGGGGATCGTCCGTAAATACAAAGCATTCGACCATACATGATTGTCTACGAGCCTCTAAACAACATACATATGACAGCAGAGAGGGCCAAGTTACGCTGTGCCCGAATATGTACACAAAAGCAGTACCAATAAGCTGTGGCTCCGGAGCAACTGGAGCACTTCAATGAACCGCTGGAGAGCTCCTAAGAGTCAAGTCCTTCAATGCAGCACTTGCCGCGCGGCATGGACGCAGCGTCCACAAGAAAGGACGTCGCACGATAATGTACCGAGTATGTAAGGCATAAAACATAACATGATAGCAAGGTGGAACAAGAACAGTAATATAAAGAAACATAACCAGAGACGTAAATAAGAACATAGCTGTAGCTGTCTGCCCCGGAGGGCGGAATCATGCATGCTTACCTTTATCTCTACATACATACCTACATAACCCATCTACATTACATAAGGCATCGTAGCCTGTCTGAGTCACATAATATTATTAGCCCGCGTCCGGGCCTCCCGCGTCCGGGGTAAATATCTCTTGCAGCGCCACTAGTGGGGATCGTGCCCGGTCAATAGGCCTAGTGTAATTATATGCAGACCACTACGCCTATCGTAGTGGCGGTCGTGCCCGCCCTCTAGGCCGTTGTAACATCCGATAGCGCCGCCGTAGCGGTGACATGCCCCAACCATCTAGGCACGGTGTAGTTATCGCAGCCTTAAGCATGCATAAGAGCCCAATTAAAGGTTATAACTTTATCGGAGTGACGTAAGGTCGGAAACCTCCGATTACATTATGGAACAATCGTGGTCGTTTTCCTCACCTTGAGGGGACGAGTATTATAAGGTGAAACTATCAACAAGGAATAGTGTTGAAGGAAACATAAAATGAAATCATGGATATCATAGAAGTTAACTTAATACTTTCACATTCCTATAGGGTTCTTAGCTTAAGACTCTCAGTCATGGAATCATTTATGTCCTACTTATCATAGACGTATTCTCTTCCTTAGCATCATCATTATCATGGTCATCATAGACATATTTCCATTAAGACAGTACACTACTTGTCGTTTGATAATCGAAACAAGGATCACAAGTTTCCTTTGGACTCTACTCCAACATGAGTCAAACGGAGCAATAGGGAAAATCCGGGAATAATGGGCCCACCTCGGGTCAAATGAGGCGGCGTACACAATTTACGTATAATACGTGTCATGACATTACTTATGAGAGCTTTAGGGTAATCGGGTCTTATTTATGTAAGTTCTAGAGATTTAGGAGGCTTTTCCAACATTTTGCACAATTTCTGGTTCAATTCTACTGAATGAATAGTGACTAATTTCAATCTTGGATTTCGAGGGAAAGGAATGGTCCCCGAGGCCCGTGTCCAACCCTACTACGTCTAGGACATGCCAAGAAAGGAAGGTAAAGCCTTACATACCTCTTTTCGCTCCTTATGCCGCTCCAAATTCAAGTCGCAAATCCGCCAGAATCTACAAATTGGTCATGTTTACCAAACATGATTAGTACCTTTAGAATTGAATTCTTAAAATAATACTTATACCGAAATTTCCCCTATAATTACACCATCCCGCCAAATTCAAGTTGGCCAATTCCAATCATCAACAATCCCGAGAATTCAACCCGGCCAAACTAACAACAACAATGCCGATATTCATACTAACAATCTCACTAACCAACCCAAAGTACATTCTAACAATTTAGTCAACATATTACTTTCTTCAAGACTTTCCAACTTCCATAATAACAATAACAACTCAACAATTGCACTTTAACAACATCACACTATCAACATATTCCTCCATGCATGCAAGAACACTATATTCAAGTTACATAATCTCTACATCAAGTCTCCAACTACAACAATTTCTCTAATATCATTAAGCTTTTATTAGCAACCTAAAAACCCACACAATAACAATTAAAACATAGAATAAAATCAATTCATTCCCTTCCATATTGCACCACCACCACACGGCCATACCACTTCACACATGCACGGTCACTCACACACACACAACACACGGCCAACCTCTCCACCATCATTCCACTTTCATTATCAACATAGCATCCATAACAATAACAACCAAACATTCAATAAAATAATTAAAACATGATTTCCACACACACACATATATATATCACACTCATACTACGGCCACCCTCTATATATTTGCTCTTCATGAATTTCATCCATTTTCATGCACTACAACATCCACAAATATCCATAACATATAAAGAAGGATGAATTCTTACCTTGTTCCTTTATTCCTCACTTGGCTAGAATTTGCAACTCCTATGAATATGTGTTTTTCTTGCTTCAACAACCACTCTACTTTGTTTAGGACCCTTCAATATGGTGTTTGGATGGAAGAGAATAATTTCCTTAATGAAAAATCTCCAAAGTTCTTTTGCTCGTCATGCCATGGCCGAATGGCACTAGCGCTTTTTCTCCTTCTTTCTCTTGTTCTTCTTTTTTCTTGAATTTTCTAGAGAATTGTAGGAAATAAGATGACTTAGTCATCTTATATTAATTCATCACATGAATTAATTAAAAATGGGCTTGGGCCAACTATACATGGCCGGCCACCTCTTGAGCTTTTGGGCCTCATTTCCTTTTGATTTTGTTGAGCCCAATTAGCTACCAATCGTGTTTTGTAATTTCCGAAACTAATTTTCGATATTCCAAGTTTACCCTTCGTCTTCCTCCATAATTCCACGAGGCTTATTACGAGTTTCCTTTATGCCTTTGACCTTTCTCAATAATTCCGCTTCTAAATGCTTCATAAGCCAAGCCGTTCCACATGTTTAACAAAAACGAAAATGTGGCCTTACTTGTCGTCCTCCCGCGATTGTCTCGAATTATCCGATTGCACAAATTGCGGGATATAACATACTCCTAGAGTAAATCAAAATATCATCGATGAATACAATCACAAAAGAGTCCAAATACGATCGAAAGACATCATTCATTAACTCCATAAAAGCTGCAGAGGCATTAGTCAACCCAAAGGACATAACCAAAAACTCATAATGACCATAACGAGTACGAAATGTTGTCTTGGGAATATCCTCTGTCCGAACCTTAAGCTGATGATACCTGGATCTCAAGTCAATCTTGGCAAAGGCTGCCGCTCCACAACCTGGTCAAACAGGACATCAATCCTGGGAATGGGATACTTGTTCTTGATGGTGACCTTGTTCAACTGCCTATAATCAATGCACATCCTCGTGGATCCGCCCCTTCTTCACAAAAAATACTGGTGCACCCCACAGGGACACACTAGGATAAATAAACCCTTTGCTCAATAAATCTTGCAACTTTTCTTACAATTCCTTCAACTCTGCAGGAGCTATCTGATAAGGAGGGATAGAAATAGGCCTGGTGCCCGGATTAACATCAATGTGGAAATCAATATCCCGGTCTGGAAGAATACCAAGAAGATCAGTAGGGAACACCTCAGGTAACTCTCTCACAATCAGTATCGACTCAAGTGGAGAAGTCTCAGCACTGGTATCACCAATATATGCAAGATAAGCTAGACGCCTTTTCTCAACCATCCGATGCGCCTTAAGAAATGACACTATCTGCTTAGGCGCGGGACCAACCGTACCTTTCCACTCTAACCTAGGAATCCCAAGCATGGTTAAAGTAACCGTCTTGGCATGACAATTCAAGATCGCATGGCACGAGGATAACCAACTCATGCCCAAAATAACATCAAAGTCCGTCATATCTAGAATCATCAAATCAACCCAAGTCTCATAACCCATCATAGTGACTACACAGGATCGGTACACCTGATCCACCACTACGGAATCTCGCAAAGTAGAAACATAAAACAGAACATCAAGCGACTCACACATCATATCTGGGCCGATAAAAAAATAAGCAGACATATATGAATAAACGAACCCGATCAATAAAAATAGCCGACCGGTGACAAGCGAAAAATAATAGCCGCAATCACATCATCCGAGGCCCCGTCTCGGCCTACCCAAAAAATGCTTAACACCGGGCTCCACCACCACCAGACTAGGAACCCCCAAGACCACCTCCACTGCCGGTCCGGGTGCCACCGCTACCCGAATGACAACCCCTCCGCCACTCCGTGAACCACCCCTCGACCGCCGGGCTCAGTCGTCCCGATAAAAACCCCTCCTGTAAAACCTGAGAACTGGGGTAAGAACCACCCTGTCAAGCTCTGGGGCAATCACTGGCATAGTGCCCAACCTGACCACACCAAAAACATCCACCACGGGCTGTGGGATGAGGAGAAGAACCGGAATAACGTTCACGACCACCTGGTTGAGAACACGACGACTGAGAGCTCTGCCCCGGAATATATCCACCACTAAGACCCAAAGTACCACGCTAAGAAGCGGATAGCCACCGGACTCGGCCGACCGAACCGAGGACATGGCCTCTACTATGGTGATCACGACCTCCAGAAAAGGAACCTCTAAAACCGCCCGAAGAACGAGGCCTCTTCCCAGACCTATTCCCAAACTCCTGGTGCCTAAGGGTCTCCATTCCCCGTGCAAAGATCAACAACACCCTGAAAGTCCTTAACTGAAGAGGCAGCAAACATAGCAGTAACCTTGAGGTGATACGACAAACCTCAAATGAACTTGCGGATCCTCTCCGCCTCATCAAGTAGTATAGTCAAGGCATGACGGGACAAGGCATGAAACTCCATATCGTTCTCAGTAACACTCATAGATACCTGCTCGAGATGGTCAAACCTCTCACACCTCTCCTCACACAAGTTGAAAGGAACCCACTTCTCTAAGAAGACTCTCGAAAACGCTCTCCACCACTGCTTGGCGGGGCCAATCATCTGCATAGCCATGAACCCCACACCATTGGACTCCACTAGTCCAAGGGTGTCCAACCTCTCGTGGAAACTAACCAATAACTTAGAAGCATCGGCATTAGGATTTCCATCATAGGTCTGCGACTTCATCTTGTCAAACTTGTCCCACCTCTATTGCTCATCAACAGTTATAGTAGCTAAACCACTAGCCGTGCAATAATGCACGGAAGAGACATCCCCGAGAGAGTAACAACAACTAAGAATCGGGACTCAAAAAGCTCGAGGAGCGCGAGCCGGCGGCTGGGGGCCGTGCTCCTGGAGTCCTAAAACCTACGGCTACCTGCTCGGGAGTTTGTTGTCACCCGAGTCCGGATCCCTCGAAAGAGGAGCGATGCCGTACACCTTCGAGACATCAATCAAAGTAACTCGGAAGACGGGCAAGTGCGCCCCGTGGAAAGCTACATAAAGCGGATGAACTAGGAACCGACCCTACCTCGACGGCATCTCGCCTCCGACCTTGCCCTCACCATCCTCCGGCTCGAGATGCGTTGCGAACGTGATCGTGAGCGACACAGCACTCGCAGTCACGGGCTCCCAGCCCGGCCGACTCGTACCTCGTGGTGCTATATCCCCACCCGCCGAGCACGTACGAGAGCTGGTGCTGGACCTTGACCACCTACTGCTGTTGACCGCGTTCTCACCATCTGTGAGAGAATGAAACAAAAAAGTCTTAGAACACATTAGAAGTAATTACGCATGATAAGGAAAAAAATATGAGAGTTTTCTTACATGTCCTATAGCCTCCCGAGGATAAGTACGGAGCTCTTCGTACCTAACCGCGAGACTCTAATAGAAATTGTCCTTGTATTAGTGAGATCGATTAACCTAGGGCTCTGATACCAATTTATCACGACCCAATTTACCAAGTCATGATGGCACTAGTCCCACCATACTAGTAAGCTAACACCAACCATTAACAGCCCAAAACAAGCAGAAAATATTAAAAGCGGAAATAAGCATACAATTCATTTTCAAGTCTTAACAATCTTAAATAGAAATACTTAAGTAGTTATTACAATCCTTCCCCAAAATCTGATGACACCATAATACAAGGACTGCTAAGAGTATAAATAGTCTGATACATAAGGAAACTATCTGAAATGAAGAACACATAAGGTAAAAGATAAGGATAATCCGGAGCCATCCCGAATCCAAAGAGCTCACCCCGGCCTCTCAAACAACGCTCTAATGGGGAACCTGGTAGTCGCGACCTCTACTCGTGCTAGGGATCGAGCCTGCACAAAAAAAGGTGCAACAAGTGTAGCGTGAGTACAATAAACAACGGGTACTCAACATGCATCGTTGACCGACCTTTTTTCGAAACGGAGACGAGGGTTGGTCTTCGACATCACAACACCACTGGTACGCAATTAATCCAAATATAAGACAATCATAATAACGACTAAACCCACATAACAGGTAGATTTTCAAGATAAGGCAAAACAAATACTAATAATCCCAACAACAACATAAAGAATGGATGAATGATATGCAAATGCAATGCAAGGCCTTTGTTTCCACTTCCCGATATACACAAGTTTGAATATTAATGAATCGTGACCCATGGGGGATCATAAGGCCCATATATCACCGCTTCGGTAATTTTTTCAGATCAGGGCCTCAATCACATCATATCTCAATAACCTGTGTCTTAACCAACCGAGCTCAAGTACTAATAGAACGTACCAAACATCATCACTCGTTCAGAATAAGATCCCATCGGACTCACAATCATATCCTCAAATCATATGCATGAATACATGAAAAGCATGAATATGGCATGCATTAAGTTAAGAACAAGTATAAAAGCATGAAAACCATTCTTATGTTCATAACACCATAAAGGCTTCACCTTTTTACTTTCTTTTCATTCAACGAGGATATATGTATGAGCGATATGCAGACGAACAGACAAAACAGGCAATTAATAATAATAAGAAACATAATTATAGGCATCGGACCCCAATCGCAGATCCAAAGGATCGTACTATTCTATCAGCTAGTGCCCAAAGCATGGCATTCAGACTAACTATACAATAGAATTTGTACAAATAGCCATAACATGATGATCGGTATTCGATACTAGTGCTTGTCACCTCATAAGTATCGAAACCCCTTAATTCACCCCAATTCCCTCCTATTAGGTTCATTTTAGGCAACACACACACATTCAAGAATGAGTTCAAGGTCTCAATATGCCTGGAATGCCGAATCTCAAATCATGACGCCCTCTTGCCACTCTGAATAGTCTCCAAATGAACAAAGTCTAGTCAAATAAGTACTATTCATTAGAATGTGAGTCTATCTATACCCATATTGCCATATAATCCAAAACTCCCAAATTTAGCCCTAGAATTAGGACTCTGAACCCAAAAGGGCAAAATAGTAAATTAAACCTAGAATCATGATCCTCATACTTAATATAACCCATAAACTGAAAATCATCCAATAATAATCCCTAATTCATGCTCAGTGTCTAAAACCCCCAATTCTTAAGTTGGGTTCCAAAACCATTCAAATTATCTCTTAAAATCAACATTCTAATCATGGGTTATGGGTCTAAATCATGAAAATAATCATAAAACCAAGTTAAGAGACTTACCCTATGATTCTTCCTTGAATTGCCTTCAATTCTACCCCAAAAACGATCTCAAACTTAGGGGTTTTCAAATGGAAGTCTAAAGGAAGAATATACTAAGAACCACATTCTTTTTAGCGATGCACACCTGCGCACTTTGGTTCGCACCGGCGGAAGACTCATCGGCACGGAGAACCCCACACAAATATCACCACTCCGCAGTGGCGAAACCAAACTCACGGCTGCGCACACGCACTTGCGGGAAATCCTTCACGGGGAGGACCAAGGCCAAATCAACAATCCTTCGCTCCTGTGGACCTGCCTCTCGCAGGGGTGGGACCCCATTCGCGCCTACACGAACACCAAAACCAGAAAAATCTTGTTTTTGATTTCCAACACCCAAAATCTTGAGATTCTCCCGGAACCTCCCCGCAACCAATCAAATATGCAAACACATGTAAAAATGTACTATGAACTCACTCGCACAATCGGAATTTCAAAAAGAGGTCTCATTGACCAAGTCAACCCCGAACGGGAAAAAACTAACTTTCCAACTAAATGACCAAAACGCCTCCAAGACCCTCGGGAATTGAACCAAACATTCAAACAGCCTATATTCGATGTTCGGAAGCTAATGGAACCCACGAAAATCCCAAAAGATGCAATTCCCCCTGAAGATGCCTAAAGTTAACCTAACACTTAAAGATTACTTAGCAAATTTTCAAAACAAGCAAAAGGGTGGGTCCGCAAGGGAAAAAGCAAGAAAGAAACCAAAACGACCTAACGGGTCATTACAAGAAGATTCCAGGAAAAATGATCAATAGAGACAAAAGCTCTTTTTGCATGCATCAAAATGCTGCTACTACTTGGATTCAACAAGCGAAACAAGTTACTGGATTTGTGAGAGTTCAGTTTCCTTTCAAGTACTTGGGGTGCCCCATAACTCATGCAAGGAAAAGGAAAGTATACTATAATGATTTGATCAATGAAGTGAAGGATAAACTTCAGAACTGGAAAGTGAAACTACGATTATTTGGAGGAAAGACAGTGTAAATAAACAATGTACTTCTAAGCATGCCAATGTAATTATTTTCTACAATTGTACCTCCAAAATTCACGATTTATGAGTTGCAAAAAATTTTTGCTTGATTCTATTGGAGTACAAAGGAAGAGGGAAGAAGTGGACATTGATCAACTTGATTAAATTTATGTTTATGAAAAAAGGAGAATGGTTTGGGCTTTAGATTTCTCTTTGATGTATCTAAGGCTTTTTTGCTAAGTTATAATGGAGATTCAGGACAACAAGTTCATTGGGGACTGAATTATGTGGAACAAATAGTAGAAGATCCCTATTCAAGTCCTAGTGCAATGAGAAGCTAGATCACAAATTTGGAAGAAAATGCTTGAAACCAGAGATGAGATAGAATAGGAGATCTGATGGAGACCAATTACTGGTTCCTCTAATGTCTTGTATGATAATTGGACTAAACTAGAAGAATCCAATGATGTAGTTTCTCATGACTTTCCAATTGATAAAAGAATTAAGGATCTAGATTATTTTATGGAAGAGGGAAGCTGGAATTTTCATAAGCTACAACAGAATTTGCTTGAAGATATAATGGAACATGTGAGGAATAATCTAAAACTGAATGAACAAGATGAGAAATGAGATAAGCCTTGATGCCAACTAGTAATGGATAGTTCACAGTTAGCAGCGCTTGGGAAAGCTTGAGGTAGAACGAACATGTTTCTTGGCATTACAAAATGACGTGGACTCAAGGTTTACCATTCAAGATCTCCTTCTCCTTATGGAGATTATAGAAATATAAATTATCAACTGATGAAGTCCTATTCATGATTGATTTTTCAATTATTTCAAGATGTAGGTGTTGTCTTCAGCCTGACAGGAAACATTCAGTCATCTTTTTCTTACAGGCTATTTTGTCTCTAGCATTTGGAGATATTTTACAGGCGTAAATGGTCCTTTTGTTCAAGTTCAACAAGAAGTGGTGAAATGGTGGATCACAACTTGTTCAACTAAACTTAAACCATTATTTCAAGATGTTTTTGCCTTAATTTGCCGAAAATTGTGAAGAGGAGGAACACTATTATTCATGGTGGTACAATGTATTTATTCATGAGATTGCTACAATTATTCATAATCTGGATAGAGTAAGGTATCCCTGGCTTCATAACATACCTTTCTCGTGGCCACTCATGGTACAATATTTTGAAGTATACATGCCACATATATTGAATAAACCAATGCACTGATTAAATCCTCCACAGGGGAGGTATAAATGCAATACAAGTGAAGCATCAAGAAGCAATTCAGGACCAAGCTCCATGGCTTTTTGTATCAAAAATCATTTGGGAGATTTTTTACGTAAGTGCTAGCAAGATAGGAGTTACAACTAGCATATGTGCAGAAGCAAGAGTAATATTACAAGGAATGGAGTATTGCATATGCAATCATTTGGTGCCTTTGATTATGTAAACTGAATCTTTGATAATGAAGAAGGTCTTGGAGGGTGAATGAAAGACTCCATAGAGTATAAGCATGACAGTGAATGAAATAAATACATGGAGGGAGAAGGGACAAATCCAGTTTATTCATACACTCAGAGAAGGACACTCCCTGGCTGACTTTCTCTAACTTGATTTTTGATTTGGCAGATACATTACAATTTCATTCTTTTCAGGATTTGCCTACAGCATCAAAGAGAATGATTAATGTGGACAAGACTCAGCTCCCAAATCTGAGATTCAAGACTTTCAAAAAGAGAGCACTAGATTAGTGCTACACCTGATGACAGTAATATCTGAATGATCTTAAGGATTCAGGAATCACATAATAGAAAATGCAACCTCTGAAGCACTCAATGTTCATAAAAAAACACATATGAGTTAGTTGTAAAGATATATACAGTCTGAGAAAAGAATCATGCTGAAACATAATATAAAGGTCTTAATGTGTGGTATTAACTCTTGAGTTCATTTTGCTAGAAGAATATCATTAGGAGATGATTCAGCAGTGGACATTGATACATAGAATGTTTACATTCATATACTAGACAGAGTTCATGAGGTAGCTGGTTGAAGAATGGAAGAGATTTTTTACCATCCATTAAGCCTGAAGAATATTTCAGATAGTTTTGATTCAATAGCACCTGGTGAGAGCGTTGATGTGATTGAAAATGGCATCAAACTAAGGCTGATGAATCCTACTAGAAGGATTCTTTTATCATTCGTCAGCTAGCTTATCTGCTTTGTTATTAGGAGGCACTTTTGGTCTCCTTTAGCTTTCTAGATTAGCTTCCTTGTTTTCTTTATTTTGTTTTGCTTTCGGACCTTTGTACATTGCTTATTTTTTTTGTTTTATTGCCATTTAGCCTTGTGCTAAATGGACTCTTTTTGCAGAATAAAAAAAGATCATAGGACCATTTTCTTAAATTTTTACTCTCATAGATGTCACTAGCGATATTTTGTTTTTTGATATATAGTTCATACCTCACAATGTCACCAAAATAGTTTGGTTTCATTTTCTTTGGGCTTTCATTTTTCAAGTACAAAAAATATTTTGTGTAGTCACTCGAGTGCTCAAATGAAGTAGCATTAGAAAAATGTATTGTTTTTTTCATCAACAGTGGAGTTCCAAGGAAGGAGTGGACAGTGAGTTCCTTTCTTTTGTCTCCATTTATTCATATCATCACCCAATCACAATTCACAAGACTCAGCCTTGTTGCACTTGCTTCTTGACCTTTTTTGTGCAAGGGGAAATAAACAAAAAAAATAGATTTATACATAATTAATAAAAAAAAAGAGCTTTTACGAGTTATTCATTTTCTAATTGGATATTTTTTAATGCAAATTGTTTAGCCTCCCATTTATCTTTATAATTTTTTTTCTTAATTTGCACTCAAGTCTTCTTCAGCGAAGAAATGATCATATATACACTATTCTCTTAAGATTAATCTTACCTGAGAGTAAAGAGATTGAGAGTATTTCATTATTCATTAAAGAGGCTTTTAGGTTAAGTGTTGATTGTGACTTCTGAAAGATTCCCTTCTTGTTAGCTCAGGTATTGATTTTCTAAAGATATTTTATTACAAGTATTACTACATTTATATTCTAGTTCTATTTATTTTATAAGAGCTTTTTGTTTCATAAACTTGTATCCATAACGAAATATAGCTCGACACGTGACACAATGGGAATGGAACACGTGGCAGTGAAAGTGAAATGTTGCTTAGTCATTTCATTTGATCGGAATAAGAATTCCCGGATAAGCCCGGAGCGAACCTTCTGAGGAAGTTGTCTCTGGTCATTAATGGGAGATTAACATTGTATGACCTGTCCAGATTCGAAGCAAACGTCACGATTTAGAATTAAAACAGCATTTATTGTCTATTATTACTCATTATTAGAAATTAATCACGGCTTAAGTATTGATGTATTTGTACTATAAAAAGAGCCTAAAGGCCTCTCAAAAATCATAAAATAACGATTACTGACTCACATTCATACTATTCAATCTTTTGCAAGTAGCTTACTTTGTCATTCTTTTGTACCGGGCTAACATTTATTCTGCAAAGCCAGAGCATATAATCATTGCACCGGAGGAAAACCCATCAAAGGATTCTCTCCAAGGATCAACAAAGTCCCGACTTAATTATTTCATTATTGCTTTATTATTCTTCATTGATTTATTCATTTGATTTCTCTAGTCGTCATTGGTCTTTTTATTCACTGTTTATAACAAATTAAATCGCGTATCCTTTAAACCAAAAACAAATTTAACTGTACTCTTTTTAGGGTAAAGAATTTGGCACCCACCGTGGGGCTAAGGATAATAGTGATATTATTTTGTTGCTCTAATGACTTTACTTACCATCTTTTAATTTCTGTTACCAGGTAGTTTTAACAATGACAAATATTAGAAACCAAGCTGACGGAGTATTGAACAACGTTAATGCACAAGAAAGAGATCTGACAACAGGAGAAGTCAGGGCGAGGAATCATCAAGCCCAGATTTCCCCTCGTGGATCCAAGCATACGGAAGATGATTTAACTCTTATTGATGAACACGAAGAAGAAGTGGCGGCTACAAATCCAAGGTTAGCAAAGATCCTGGACATGCTAGAAATGTAGCAAGAGGCTATTGCTGATTTGCAAGCAGGAAGAAATAATGCTGGAACAAACTTACCCAATATAAATACTGGGCACGAAGAAAGCAAGGTGAAACCCAAGGTGACAAAATGATGTCGAACATTATGAAATACCTGGAGGTCCTTTCCAATCGGTTAGAAAAGAATGAGAAAGAATTAAACAGTCGATTGGATTGGAACGAAAAATAATTTAAGGCATTCAATTCCCGAATAGACCAGATTTCAGGAGCCCCTCCGGTACTGAAGGGACCGGATTCAAAAAGATATGTGCAGTTTCTAGACCTACCAAGCGCAAAGACCAAAATTAATCCCGAAGAGGTTTAAAATGCCGAATTTACCCAAATATGATGGGACCATAGATCCTCAGAAGCATGTGACCACATACACATGTTCCATTAAATGGAATGATATGGAGCCAAACGAGATTGAATCCATTCTACTTAAGAAGTTTGGTGAAACACTGTCCAAAGGGCCAATGACTTAGTATTCATTTCTTCCAGAGCACTCGATTCATTCTTTTGTAATGCTTGTAGATGCTTTTATCAAAGCACATGCTGGAGCAAGGAAGATGTCAGTAAGGAAGGCAGATATCTTTAAGAATGCCTAGGGAGATGCTGAGTTGCTTCGTGAGGTTGTTATAAGGTTCCAAAAGGAACGGATGCTATTGCTGGCCGTCCTGGATGAATGGGCAGCAGAGGCATTTACTAAGGGGTTAAACCCTAGAAGTTCAACTGCTTCTTTAAAATTGAAAGAAAACCTATTAGAATTTCCTGCTACAACTTGGGTAGATGTTCATAATAGGTATGGATCAAAAATCTGAGTGAAGGATGATCAGTTCGGGTTACCGGCTGGATCAACTGGTCGGATACAGAACCATGACAGGTTACGAAGAAATGCTGATTATGGTTCCAGAGGACGGGAAAAGAAAGGTATCAGCCTTATTGTTTATTAGAGAGACACCATCTAGGGACGGAAAGAAGTCATGGTAACAAGTTCGAGAGAGCAAGCTTCGACAAAAGCAGCTCAAATGTCTATTCAACAGCTGAACAAATCGTGGGTTCACGAGAACTGAAAGTCGCTGAGCCAAATGTTGAAGATCCTGAAGAAGTGGAAAATTATGGAGTGCCGAGGTCGTTCGTGGTCCTAGATGAATCGGACGCCATAAAATCCACCATAGAGGAACTAGAGCAAGTTGTTCTTTTTTATCAGCAATCAGAAAGGAAAGTATACCTGGGCACCGGGTTATCCCCGGAGCTCAGGCTTGATTTTATTAAAGATAATATCGATTGTTTTGCTTGGTCCATTTAGACATGACTTTACCGGAAGTAATGACCCATAAACTCATCTTGGACCCGAGGTTTTCTTCGGTAAAGCAGAAGAGGAGCCCCTTAGCCGACTACAAGAACAAATTATTTAAAGAAGAGGTAACTAAATTATTAAATATAGGATCAATTAGGGAAGTAACTTATCCTGATTGGTTAGCCAATGTAGTGCTGGTACCTAAAAAGGAAAATAAGTTAAGAAGGTGTACAGACTTCAAAGATTTGAATAAAGCATGTCTGAAGGATTCATTTCTTTTACCACACATTGATCGGATGATTGATGCAACGGCGGGACATGACATGTTAATTTTTCTTGACGCTTATTCCAGGTATAATCAAATAATGATGAACCTAGATAATCACGAAAAAACCTTATTTATCACTAAATATGGTACTTATTATTATAATGTTATGCCCTTCAGTTTAAAAAATGCTGGAGCTACTTATCAACGTTTAGTTAACCATATGTTTGAAAATCAAATTGGTCAGATCATGGAAGTTTACATAGATGATATGTTGGTTAAATCTGTTTGTTCGAAAGACCACTTGAGTCATTTGCAGGAAATATTTGAGGTACTCATGAGGTTCAACGTGAAGTTAAATCAGGAAAAAATGTGCTTTTGGAGTTAGCTCAGGAAAATTTCTGGGATTCTTGGTGTGGAACCGAGGAATTGAGGTCAATCCGGATAAAATAAAGGTCATAGAAGAGATCCTGGAGGTATTGGAGGATGTAAAAGCAGTACAAAGATTGATCGGAGGGTTGGCAGCATTAAGCCACTTTATTTCTCGATCTTCTGAAAAGAGTCATCGATTCTTCTCGTTGCTAAAAAAGAAAAAGGATTTTGAGTGGACACCAGAATGTCAACAAGCTTTAAGGGATTTGAAGAAGTATATTTCAAGTGCACCCTTGTTATCTAAACCATTGGCAGATGAACAGCTTCTTTTGTACTTGGCCGTGTATGAGGTAGCGATAAGTGCAGTTTTAGTCTGTGAAGATAAAGGTATGCAATTTCTTATTTATTTTGTTAGTAGGACCTTGTAAAGCACCGAGACCAGGTATCCTCATCTGGAAAAATTGGCTTTAGCATTAATAACTGCCGCTAGGAAGTTAAGGCCTTATTTTCAATGTCATCCTATTTGCATCGTGACAACTTATTCGTTAAGGAATATATTGCATAAAGCCGAACTCTCAAGTAGGTTAGCTGTTACGCCTCAGAATTTTGGGTTGTTGCGCGGTAATCAGACTAACGCAAGTTAAGGTGGTTATGGTGCCCCTACAAGCAAGAAAGGATACTTAATGATTCTAATTAGGATTCCAAAGGCACTTGAGGAGAGAGAGGAGAGCTCGTTGGAGGAAGTTAAGGCACAGAGTGTCTTACCCCATGTACAAATATACCAGCAGGTGTTTCTGGTAATTTACGGGCCCATAATTTGAACGGATCAAATCGGCAAAATCTGAACTGAATCAGGAAAGTCTGCAGGCACCAGTCACGGTCGATGATCCGTCGACATGTCGACGGTCCGTCGATGTGTACCTTCCCTACGCTTCTGCAATCAGACATTTACAGGCGTGCATCGACGGGGCAGGTCGACGAACCATCGACATGTCGACGGGTCATCGACCCGCCGTCGAACCGTCTCTCTGGAATCTTCTGGTTTCAGCTATTAATAGACGACCCTTGTCTAAAATTTTCAGATTTCATTTTCTCTTTAAGTCTTGAAAGCCCTAGAACATTCCTCATATCATATTATGATATATCCAAGGGAAATCAACGAGTAAACACCAAGAAATTGTGGAATCAAGTGCAAGGGTACTCTCTAGGGTTTGTGGAAACCAAGAATTACTTTGGTGTTGAAGTAGGATTTTCTCCAAGTGAAGTAATTCCATTCAAAGTCCATTCCTACATTATCAAAGGTAAGCTTTATGTTCAATTCATGTTATTAAGAGTATTGAGAGGTTAAAAGACTTGAATTATGAAAGGGAGGAGAAAATGGAGTACAAATATGGAAATAGTGATACTCTTGATTAGTGACTTAACTTGAACAATAATTCTTGACATGTTATTAGTACAAACTTGTGGTGAATGGTACGAATGATATTAAAGGAGTATTTTATGAGAGTGAGTATGATGTTGTAATATAGGTACGGTTATGGATGATCTTGAAGGTGGATTTAAGAAGTAAACAATGTGTAACTTAAGGAACCTATTGATTATGTTATCATGAGTGTTCTTATGGATGTTTGAGGGTTATCTTATTTCATGGAAGAAATTGTCGAAATAAAGGATGTGTCACCGAATTTCCATATTCTTTTAGTTGCTTTAGCTTAAGCTTAAATATGTTCGGGTTGTCTAATCTTAGTACGAATTCTCTTCAAGGTAGAATCGCGAGCTTGAAAGGCAAATAATTAGACGATAAAGTTGAGGAGACGTAAAGGTATGTGAGTCTATTTCCCTTCTTTCAAAGGCATGACTCTTACATTGTGAATTCTTCCCCCTATATTCCCATGACCTTCTTACATCTCTAAAGATGAAAGTTAAAGATTCTTAAGAGCTTCTTATGTGATGTGTTCTATGATAGTGATGATAATAATGATACCTTCATGAGCTTGAGAATCCTATGTTTACGATTTATTCATGTTATTCCTTGTTGTTGCCTCACCTCATGATACTAGTTCTTTCAAGGTGAGGCATAGCGATGATGATGTTCCATAATGTAATCGGAGGTTCCCGACCTTACATCACTCCGATAGAGTACAGCTTTTATTTGAAGCTCTTATGCATGCTTGATGATAAGAATATATGTATGATAACACCGTGCCTATTTGGCCGGACATGACACTGCTACGGCGGGCGGCTTATGATAACACCGTGCCTATTCGGCCGGACATGACACCACTAGTGGGCGGCGTGATATGATTACCCCGGACGCGGGAGGCCCAGACGCGGGCTAATGATGTTATCGATTCAGACAGATTATGTATGTATGTGTGACATGGTTGAAAGGTAAAAATGAGCATGCATGACTCCGCCTCGAGAGGCAGGCAGCTATGGTTATCCTTCCTTCTTATGTTTTCTATGTTTCCTTATTATGTTATCCTATATGCCTTACATACTCAGTATATTGTTCGTACCGATGTCCTTTTCTTTATGGACACTGTGTTCATGCCCACAGGTAGACAGGGAGACGGAGCAGACGCTTAGGAGCTTATTCAGCAGGTTTACAGGAACACCCTACTACTCCGAAGCTGCAGTTTTGATATATCGTTTTGTATTCATATTCGGGTACAACGGGTTCCTGTCCCATCCTTATGTCTCAGTACTCTAGTAGAGGCTCATAGATACGTATGTGTGGGTATTAGTTGTCTCATGGATACATCAGTGCATATTTGTGTGTATCATTGTTGCAGCCGTGAGGGCTTATATATATATGTACGTTTTGCCTTCAGGATTTTGTATGTTCAGGTTGGGTATGATGATTAGTATAATGAGTGGTGCTCGGTAGTCAGTTCCAGGTACCCGTCATGGCTCCTAGTCGGGTCGTGACATTAGCAAAGTGGGTTGTTGAAATTAGTGGCTATGATATAGAATATAGGCCTCGAACGGCAATAAAGTCTCAGGTATTGGCTGATTTTGTAGTTGATTTCAGCCCTGGGATGATTCCCGAGGTTGAAAAAGAGTCTTCTTTTAGGGCGTTATGGGGTTCTGGACCTTGTTTAAGGATGGGGCAACCAACATAAAATGGACTGGAATTGGCATAGTGCTAAAAACTCCTTATGGGATATAATTAGACAGGCAAATAAAACTGTGCAGTTAACTAATAATGAAGCCGAGTATGAGGCAATAACTGCAGGTTTGGAATTAGCTCGGAGCTTGGGACTGAGGTCATTAAGGCCAAAAGTGATTCCCTCTTGATGGTCAATCAAGGCCATGGTATTTTTGATGTAAAAGATGACAGGATGTAGAAGTATTGGATAAGGTTTAGATACTAATGTACTATTTCAAAGCATGGACAATGGAGCATGTGTCATGAGAGAAAAATATAGAAGCCAATGCCCTTGCAAATTTAGGGTCATAGACTGATGCCGAAAGGATCAGCTCGGGAAAAGTTGAATTAGCGTTGGATTCCAGCAATGATGAAGTGATTTTTACCATTTTGACTTGGGATTGGCACAATAAATACATAGATTATATGTGCAATTGCAAGCTACCAAATGACGCGAAAGAATCCCGAGCATTACGAACAAAGGCGTACTCGGTATTGCATGTTAGATGGGCAGTTGTATAGAAGGTCTTTCACTGCCTTGGGACCGGGGAAAACAGATTATATAATGAGAGAGGTACATGAAGGATTCTATGGGAATCACTCCGGTGCAGACTTATTGGTGAGAAAATTGATTAGGGCAGGCTATTATTGGTCCCAGATGGAGGAAGACACAAAAACATTTGTCCAGAAGTGCGATAAATGTCAGTGTTACGCTCCGATGATTAATCAACTGGCGGAACTGTTGCATCCGATAGTGTCACCTTGGCCATTCATAAAGTGGGGAATGGACATTGTGTGGCCGTTACCCACAGCACCTAGTCAAGTCAAGTTTTTGTTGATTATGACTGACTATTTTTCTAAATGGGTGAAAACAGGAGCTTACAAGAAGATAAGAGAAAAGGAAGTGATTAATTTCATTTACGACCATATCATTGTCATTTTGGGATCCCGAAGGAGATAATCTTTGACAACGGGCGCCAATTTGTAGGCAGGAAGCTAACAAAATTTCTCGATGGATTGAAAATCAAGCAGATCACTTCGACTCCATATTATCCAAACGCAAATAGTCAGGCTGAGTCAACCAATAAGACAATCATGCAAAGTTTAAAAAAACAATTGGAATTGGAAAAAGGAAGATGGAGGGAGTTGCTACTAGAAATATTGTGGGCACACCGGACAACCACGAAGCTCAGCACGGGTGAAACTCCATTTTCATTAGTGTATGGGGCTGAGGCCTTGATCCCAGTAGAAATAGCGGAGCCATATTAAGGTATATCCACACAAATGAAAGAGAAAATAATAAAGCATTACTAGTCAATTTGGATCTACTGGAAGAACACAGGGAAATGGCTTTCATTACACCTCGTAGTTTTATACGTTCAGATCCGTTAGGTGTTAACCATTTTAATTGTCGACACTGGAGTTACCTTCTAGGATATATGAGATTATATACGCCTATCTTATGGTTATGAGGGTTTAGGTTCATGTAATAAGTTATGGAAGGATTGGAGAACAACTGAATTAAGGAAAGTAAGTTTTTGGAACTTTGGAGAAAGGATGGGCAAGGTTTCGTACGATAATATTGGCCTAATTGAGAAAGGAATATCTTCTAGTATATCAGGAGTTTTAAAGTGAAACAAAAGCCTAAATTGAAGCTCAGGAAGTCTAGTTTTCAACGCAACAAACCGTGCGTCGATCCGACATTGGAATCAAACGTTATGAGCATTTCAAGATGGACTGCCAGCAAGGATTAACCCTACGCGAACGCACCTGGGAGTGGCACGAAAGCGCACCGAGAAAACTACGTGAACGCTCTCCAAAGCTGCGCGAACGCGTAGAGCAAATATTAAGTCGGTGCAAATCGACTCCAAAACAAGATAAAAAGGGGATTTACCCCTTATTTTCACTCATCCACCCCTCAAACCTATCCCTAACCCTCTGGAACATTCTCCCAACTTTCACCCATAAAATTATAGCTCAAATCATGTGAAATCTCGAGATTTAGGTTCGGATAACGTATAGTTGTGATTATAATATCGTATTACGGTGGATCTTGGCTTGGATTCAAGGTGAATATTGAAGATATTGTTGTTCTAGTGAGAACACGGTATGAGTCTCTCCTTATTGACATTGGTTTAGGTTTACTTATGAAGATAGAGCCATTAAATAGTCGTATAATAAACTAGTTGATTGAGAAATCGGGTAAACATCGTGTGGGATGTTTTATGGAGTATATTGGTACTGAGTATGATGTTGTTGATGTTAGTGTTGTTGTTGTTGTTTTTGTTGGTTGTTGGTTGTTGGTTGTTGGTATTGTGAATTCGGGCTAGGGATATAAACAGAGGAGATGCTGCTCAAATTTTGGCAGATTCTATAAGGATTTAATTTGAAGGCTTAAGACAAGCATGTGATGATAAGCCTAACAATAGTATGAATTCTCTTAAATGTAGATTTACGAGCTTGGGAGGATAAGCGTTAAGTAGTTAAGGAGACCAAAAAGGTATGTTAAGGCTAATCCCTTTCTTTCTAAAGGCATGATTCTCTTCTTATGAACTGATATATGTTTTCCATAATATCCTTGCTCCCAATGGAAATGCTAGAAGTTCATGATTCTCAAAGTTCTTATGATGCTAAAGATAAATATGTTATATGATGATGATAATGATTCCATTTCTAGAGATTCCAAACCTTATGGATTTGATGTTATTATGAGATTATTGAGCCTATATCATGATTTTCTTGATTTTATTCATTGTTATTGATCTCACCTTATGATAATTTTTCCTTCCAGGTGAGATATAGCGATGATGATTGTTCCATAATATAAATCGGAGGTTATCGACCTTACGTCACTCCAATAAAGTAGTAGTTTTTATTTGGGCTCTCATGCATGCTATTTATATTATATATGTATAACTGGGATATGGGGAAAGGTGACAGCGTTATATACGCATAACCACCTGATCAGTTGGCATACTATGATATCATCCCGGACGCAGGATGCCCGGACTCGGGATATATGGTTATGGATCGGGCTGCACGTTCCGTAGCACTAGCGTTTATGGTTCGGGCTGCACGTTCCGCAACACTAACATTTATGGATCGGGCTGCACATTTCACAAAGACTATTATGTTATATATGTATGAAAAATATTTTTTTTAAAAGGCTAAGCATGCATGGTATCTTCCTTAAGGGGCAATCAGATGTACAAGTTATCTCTTTATCTCATGTTATGTTCCATATATCTTGTTATGTTGTTATCCATGCCTTACATACTCAGTACATTGTTCGTACTGA
Source organism: Lycium ferocissimum (assembly GCF_029784015.1). Classification (NCBI taxonomy): domain Eukaryota; kingdom Viridiplantae; phylum Streptophyta; class Magnoliopsida; order Solanales; family Solanaceae; genus Lycium; species Lycium ferocissimum. Next base: position 5,518,800 of record NC_081345.1, on the reverse strand, counting down.
CGTCCTTTCTTGTGGACGTTGCGTTCATGCCACAGGGAAGCAGGGAGATGGACCAGATCCTTAGGAGCTCCATCAGCAGAGTCTCAGAAGCGCTCTATTTGTTTCGAAGCTACAGTCTATTGGTATTACTCTTTTGTGTATATACTTGGGCATGGCGGAGTCCTGCCCCGTCTTTATGAACTCCTATATTCTATATAGAGGCTCGTAGACAGACGTATGTAGTTAGATGTCCCATAACCTTATCAGTTCATATTGTTGTATAATATTTTGGCAGCCTTGTTGGCTTGTGTTTATGGGCGTAGTTGTTGATGATTATATAGAAATGTGCCATTATCTTGTGATATATGCCTTTACAGAGTATGACGCCCATAAGCTAGCTTTGTGGCCCATCTAGAAATGATTATGAGATGTATGTTCAGAAGTGCTCGTTAGGTTAGCTCCAGGTACCCGTCATGGCCCTCCAGTTGGGTCGTGACAGAAGTGGTATCAGAGTAGTTCATCCTAGGGTGTCACCGTCTACGAGCCGTGTCCAGTAGAGTCTTGTTTATGAGTGTGAAGCGCGCCACACTTATAAATAGGAGGCTGCGGGGCATTTAGTAATGATTGACATTTCTTTCTCATCTTAGATCATGCGATAGAGATATGTTATCAGGATTCCCTTTTTCCTAATCGTGTGTTATGATTTCAGCGATGCCTATGAAAAGAAAAGCAACAGTGGCCCAGAAGGGCAAGATAGTGGCCGGAAGGAAGACTGAACGGGAGCAGCCGGTAGATATAGAGGAAGGTGAGTCCCAGAATGAGGTTCCATCTCGGACCTCTCATACTCCACCTATTTCAGAGGAGCATGAAAAGGCCTCAGCTCCAGCTCCAATACCCCCAGTTCCTCCACCAAATGCTTCAGGCCAGCAGATGAGAGAGGCCATTCAGTTGTCGATCGAGTTAGTCGCCGCCCAGGCCCAGCGACAGGGTACGGGCCAGGGTGATAGAGCGGTCAGTGCAAGAGCCCGTGATTTTACTAGCCTGAACCCTTCAGAATTCTTTGGGTCAAAGCCGGATGAAGACCCACAGAGTTTCATGGATGAGATTTTGAGGACACTACGGATAATACATGCTTCTGATGTTGAGTCAGTAGAGTTGGCCTCTTATAGATTGCGAGATGTGGTTGTTCATTGGTACAACACCTGGATATCTTCTAGAGGGGCAAATGCACCTCCCCCGGTATGGCAAGAGTTTGTAGATGCTTTTCTCCGACATTACTTGCCGCCAGAGGTTCGACGGGCCAGAGCTGACAAGTTTTTGAATCTTAGACAAGGAAATATGAGTGCTCGAGAGTATAGCCTTCGCTTTAATTCCTTGGCAAGGTATACTTCAACCATGGTAGCCTATATGAGGGACCGCGTACACCGGTTCGTGAGTGTTTTGGGGCCATATTTGATTAAGGAGTGCTTGACGGCCTTACTTCAGGATGGGATGGATATTTCTCGTATTCAGGCCCATGCCCAGAATCTGGAAGAACAACAGCAGCCGCAAATGGGTGAGCGTGACTATGATAGAGGTTATAGTAAGAGGGCCATATCTTCAAGTGCCGTCAGTGAGTTCAGAGGGGGTCAAAGGCAACAATATTCTAGGCACTCAGGCCATTCAGTGGCTAGTGCACCTCCTCGATTTGCAGGCAGGAGATTTGATCGTCCTAATTATTCTGAACCGAGTCAAAGCTCCAAAGTTTTGGGCTCCCAGTATAGAGGTGAATCCGATCAGATGAGGCCGCCCTTACCACGATACAATCAATGTGGTAAGCCACATTTAGGACAGTGCCTTCAAGGTTCAGACGCTTGTTATGCCTACGATCAGATTGGTCATATAATGTGTGATTGTCTATTGAGGAATGGCAGAGATAAGGTTCAGGCCACGGGATCAGCAGTCGGCTCTTCATCATCGGTAAGCTTTGTGGGGCTCGCAGGTGTCGGCAGTCGCGGTAGAGGCAGAGGGGAAGCATCTAGTTCAAGAGGTCCTCAGAACCATATCTATGCACTAGCTGGGCGGCAGGATCTTGAGTCTTCCCCCGATGTTATCAGAGGTAAATTATCAGTATCCTCTCATGATGTATATGTATTAATCGATCCGGGTTCTACTTTGCATATATTACTCTATATATCGCTGATCGTATCGAGGTGAAACCTGAGCCAATCAAACATTTTGAGGTGTCTACACCTGTAGGTGACCCAGTGGTAGCTAGACGGGTATATAGGAATTGTGTGGTTTTAGTTTGCGACCGTCATACTATGACTGATTTACATGAGTTGAAAATGTTAAATTTTGATGTTATTATGGGTATGGATTGGCTGGCCTCCTGTTATGCCAATGTTGATTGTAGAACAAAGATGGTTCGATTCCAGTTTTCGGGAGAACCAGTTTTAGAATGGAAAGGTAATACAGCGTCCCCGAGAGGTAGGTTTATTTCCTATCTCAAAGCGAGGAAGATGATTGCTAAGGGCTATATCTATCATTTAGTCCGGGTTCAAGACACAGAAGCAAAACCGCCAACTCTTCAATCTGTCCCAGTAGTGAATGAGTTTCCAGATGTGTTTCTGGACGAGCTTCCAGGTCTTCCACCAGAATGGGAGATTGATCTTACCATTGATGTTTTACCGGATACTAAGCCCATATCTATTCCTCCTTATCAAATAGTGTTACACCCCGTACTTCCGAAGAAGCACTTATCAAATTTTAACGTAAGTATGTTGAACTATGGCTAAGTAAAATAACTTTGGAATATAAGAAGCGGAGCATTATTGAGTATATTCTAGGAGTAAAGGATGCACATAAGGAATACCGAGAGGTCCTATAAGGAAATGAGTTGAAGAAGTTGAGTTAGTATGACTTTGGAAGAAGATGAGTGTTACTTTGGATGACAAAGTATGAACCAACTTGAGGAAAGAATATCTTCTAGCATATGAAGATTTTTGAAGAAAATCAGCCTGCTAAGTCGAAGTTCATGAAGTCTAGTTTCCAACACAACAAATCGCTCGTCGATACAGCATCGGAGTAAAGAGTTATGGGTGTTACAAGTCTGGCTGTCAGGCCAGAGATTTGGTTAGTGCGAACGCTCCACCACTAGGCGTGAATGTGTAGAAGGGGATCAGGCAACCCAACGCGAATGCGCCACTTCCCAGCGCGATCACATAGGGTTAATTTTAAGTCGGTAGTAACCGACCTTCAACTCCTATATAAGACCAAAATATGGTCTTAAGGCCTCATTTCTCCACTCTTTTTCACCAAAAATCATCTAAGAGTCCCAAGGAACATTGAGGGATCATTTTGTGAGCGGAATAAAGTAACAGGACTATATACGAGGCTCGGGAAGCGTATAAGGATTTGTAGTTCTTGTTCTAAACATCAAATCTTGACAGGACGAAGGAATCTATCAAAGATAAATAAGATTTCAAGCCCTTCCAACCTTGATTGAGATTATGAGACTACGAATGATCTTAAGTAGATCGCAAGACAAGAGGTAAGTTGAAAAGTCGAGAAGTAAGCTTCCAGGTATGTTAAGGTTGTTCCTTCTTTTCTTGGCATGATTCTATATATGGTAGAAGCGTAAAGAACCTTATGACTAGAGATTTTTTAGAGTAGAGCTTGTCATATTGTTGCCTAGTTTTTGAGTGTTATGTTATTCTTTCGGAGGGGCCATATCCCCTCCCTATGTCCTTGAGTTTATAGAGAGACAAGAGAGGCATGTTACAGTATCAGTATTTTTCAGCATATGCATGATATACATATATTTTCTTTAGCCTCGCCTACGGGTCAGTGAGACAGATATGCATGGCCTACGGGTCAGTGAGACAGATATGCCTGGCCTACCGATCAGTGAGACAGAGATGCCTGGCCTACGGGTCAGTGAGACAAATATGCCTGGCTTACGGATCAGTGAGACAGATATGCCTGGCCTACGGGTCAGTAAGACAGATATGCCTGGCCAACGGGTCAGTGAGACAGATATGCCTAGCCTACGGGTCAGTGAGACAGATATGCCTGGCCTACGGGTCAGTGAGACAGATTGCCTGGCCGACGGGTCAGTGTGATTTTACAGTTGCCTGGCCACTTGGTCAGTGAGAAATATAATAGTGTTATATTGTATTTCATATGAGATATGTTAGGTGAGATATTCAAGGCATTCCTTGGCCTCTATATTATGGTGCTTTAGTTCAGTTTCAGTTATTTTGTTGCCTTACATACTCAGTACATTGTTTCGTACTGACGTCCCTTTTGCCGGGGGGCGCTGCGTTCATGCCCTTAGGTTCAGGTAGCCAGACGGTCGATCCAACTCAGTAGGTCTTCCACTCAGCTGCAGACAGTGCGCTCCACTTGGCTCGGAGTTACAGTCCCTTTTGGTATGCTATTTTGACATGTATATATGGGTATGATGGGGCCTTGTCCTATCCTTTCTCCAGCTCGTGTTCCAAAGAGTTCTGTAGACAGTTGTATGTAGTTGGGATGCTATGTAGCCTTGTCGGCTCTTATTTTTGTTGTACAACATATGTAGCGTCCTAGTCGGCTTGCACTGTTATCCTCAGCACGTATGTATATACATATGTTGGTTGGGAGTGCTCGACGCAGAGTCTATTGTGTTAATCTTACCGAAGGTAGTATAGCTCAGTTATAAGCTATGTATGGGCCACCCTGTTGCTCAGTGAGATTTAGGTACGAGTTTAGGAGTGCTTGGTCAGTAGAGGTCGGGCACTCGTCACGACTCATCAGCTTGAGTCGTGACAAATGGCCCCTGCGAAATTGAAGGAGTTAAAGGAGAAATTAAAAGATTTGCTAGAAAAAGGCTTTATTAGGCCTAGTTCATCGCCGTGGGGATCACCTGTGCTATTTGTAAGAAAGAAAGATGGTTCCTTGCTGATGTACATTGACTACAGGCAGTTGAACAAGATGATGATAAAGAATAAATATCCACTTTCAAGAATTGATTGTTTGTTTGATCAGTTACAGGGTGCCAAATGCTTCTCAAAGATAATTTGAGATTGGGGTATTATCAGGTGAGATTCAGGGAGGAGGACACTCCAAAGACAGCCTTCAGAACTAGATATGGTCATTTCGAGTTTCGGGTAATATCGTTTGGATTGACTAATGCACCGGCGGTGTTCATGAATTTGATGAATAATGTGTTTAGGCCTTTCCTGGATCTATTTGTAATTGTGTTTATTGATGACATCCTGGTGTATTCTCGATCTGAGGCAGAGCATGCAGATCATTTATATACTATCCTTAAAGTTCTTCGGACCGGGGAGTTATATGCTAAATTTTCAAAATGTGAGTTCTGGTTAAATTCTGTAACTTTTCTGGGGCATATTATTTCAGCCGATAGTATTCGGGTGGATACCCAGAAGATTGAAGCCGTGAAGACTTTGCCAAGGCCTACAACACCTATTGAAGTTCATAGCTTTCTAGGGTTGGCCGATTACTACATGAGATTTGTAGAAGAATTTCTTCTATTTCGGCACCACTGACGAAGCTGACTCAGAAATCAGCTAAATTTCAATGGACGGACGCGTGTGAGCGTAGTTTTCAGGAGCTGAAGGATAGATTGACTTCGGCCCCAGTCCTGACACTTCCTGAAGGATCGGAGGGCTATGTTATCTATTGTGATGCCTCAGGTGTTGGGCTAGGTTGTGTGTTGATGCAGCATGGCAAAGTTATTGCTTATGCTTCAAGGCAGTTGCGGAAACACGAGAAAAACTACCCGACTCATGACCTAGAGTTAGCTGCGGTTATTCATGCACTAAAGATGTGGAGGCAATATTTATATGGCATTCATGTGTATATTTACAGACACCACAAGAGTCTCCAATATATTTTTCAAGCAGAAGGAATTGAATTTGTAGCAAAGACGGTGGTTGAAGCTATTGAAAGATTATGATGTGAGTATCTTATATCATCCTGGAAAGGCGAATGTAGTAGCTGATGCTCTTAGCCGCAAATCCATGGGCAGTTTATGTGATGTTCAGCCGGAGAAGAGGGAGTTAGCTCGTGAGCTTCAACAGCTAGCCAGCCTAGGAGTTCGCTTGATGGACTCAAGCAATACGGGAGTTACCATTCAGAACTCAGTTGTTTCGTCATTAGTAGTTGAGGTGAAAAAGCGCTAATATGAGGACCCCATGTTAGTTCATTACAGAGATACACTTCCTCAGAAGAAGAAGTCACCATTTAAGGTTCCTGCAGATGGAGTTCTCAGGAATCAAGGCAGATTATGTTTTCCTGATGTTGCAGGGTTACGTCGACAGATTCTGGGGGAAGCTCATCATTCCCGTTATTTTGTTCATCCAGGAGCAATAAAAATGTATCATGATTTCAAGTCAATTTATTGGTGGGATGGAATGAAGAAAGATATAGCAGAGTTCGTGGCTCAATGTCCCAATTGCCAGCAGGTGAAAACCGAGCATCAGAAGCCTGGGGGATTACTGCAAGCTATAGAGATTCTGACTTGGAAATGGGAAGTAATTAATATGGATTTCATTACAGGCTTACCCCGTTCTCGGCATAAGTATGATTCTATATGGGTGATTGTGGATAGACTCACAAAATCAGCTCATTTCCTGCCTGTCAGAACTACATACTCAGCCGAAGATTATGCAAAGCTTTATATCGAAGAGATAGTACGACTCCATAATGTCCCATTATCCATTCTTTCTGATAGGCGAGTACAGTTTACAGCTAATTTCTGGAAAGAGAATGTGAATTCTTAGCATAAGAATACTGGGGACTGTTGCCAAGAGTTGATCCCGTAGATAGAATTCATAACTCGCGGAGGAACCTTGGCACCTTGGTAGCCCCTTTTATGTTTTTAAATTTTATTATAATTGTTGACACCTGATTTTCGACCTCCCATAATTTAATTTATTTACTCAGGGTCCATGGATAATAAATAAGATAATTTTGCACACTCACAAAAAATTCTGAATAATTTTAAATAATTATTCAAGTTAAAATTTTACTTTCATAAATTAATAGGGGAACCTTCAAGGCTTTATTAATTACTCAGAAATTTATCAGAATTTTTACGAAATACGTTTTACAGTATTTTCTATAATTCACCAGCAGCAGAAAACAATTTCAAACAATTGTTCATTTAATCCAGCAAAGTCAAGAAAATTAGATAAAAGGCAATTTATTTATTTATATCCAAGAAATTTGAGTAATTAAAATAATTTTACTACTTTTACCCCTCAAACTTTGAATTATTACTATATATGCATGTTTGTGCCAATTTTGGCAAAATTGTGTTAAATTATGATTTTTAGCCTAATTGTTGTTATATTGCATAAATGACTACCTCATAATTAACCAACTCATGGTTCAATACAGTCGGGGTCAGTTTTGCAAATTCTGAATTCCGAATGGCCTTAATTGAAATGTCCAAGCCATGGGCAGATTAATTAAGGGCGTTAGTGCAAATTAGTCTTAATTGGTTAAATTAAATACCAAAATAAGGCTACATTTGCAAATAGTTAATTGCAAGGATACTTCTGCAATTAATTACAATGATTGGCCATAATTTGCAACCCTCCTTTAATTAAGGGTTAATTAAGGGCTATTTCTGCAAAATGAGTTTAAAATGCTTTGTTAATTTCAATACGTCTTCATTCGACCTCATTTTAATTATTTCTTTGTATGACTGCGTGCCTCAAACAACGATCTATTTTACTAAAATTCCTATTCTACCCCTACGAGTATATATACACTCGATATACGCACGTATACATGCGTAATACACACAAAAAAAAAAGAATTTTAAAAACAAATAGGGTCAGGTCCAGACCACAAAGGGTCTGACCCGGCCCAATCCTCACATAATACTCCCTCTGATAACAAAAGAACGGGGGAAGGGCCATTTGCAAAAAAAAAAAAAAAAAATCAAAGGGGACTAGGGTGCAAACCCTAGCCGCCCTACGCCTCTCTTCACCTTCCACCCACCCTCTGCGATGAAAACTGTCCCATCGTCGCGTAGACGTCACCACCATGACATCGGTGGCATGACAATATAGAAAAAGGAAGAAACTCATCCTTACTTCCCGATTTTTTGCACGATTTTCCGGCCAAACATGACCTTAAAGGTACAATCCTTGCCTTTTACTTTTAATCTCTCTTTCTCAATGGTTTTACCCAATTTTTTGGCCGTTGATTTCTTTGGGTGTAATCTCACCCGCTCCTTTTGTTAAAACTGTGTAAAAGTGGGATTCCCACATCGAAAATTCAGAGATTGTTGTTGTTTTGGGGATTCTATAAATAGAACCCCACACTCCCATTGAAAGAGGTGAGAATATTAAGAAAATATTAGGGATTTGAGATATTAGTCCTTAAAAGTTTGATTTTGCTCAAAAGTTTTAAGGTTTCTTCGATTTGCTCGAAAACCTAGTTTCTAAAAATTTGTGTTCTTTGTTATTTTTGGCATTTCTAGGCTTGAGTTTGGAGGAGGTAACATCCAAGTTCGATTTTGGTCTAGGCTGTGCCAACAAAAGGTAATACTCATTCTTGTTGTTCCTTTGTTTTAATTTCAGTCCTTTTAATACTTGCTTTAGTTATGTCCAAGAGTTTTTTTGTGGTTTTGTGTTAGTTGACTGTGATTATATGGTTATTTATGTTTAGATGTTAGTGTTTAATTATTTGGTAATATTGTTGATTGATTTCTATTTGATGTTCTTGCAGTTTAGTCTAGTTTGACATAGGCATTAGTCGAACTTGTTTAAATCTAGATTATTATGCTCCCTGGAGTTGGTCTCATTTTCCTTTGTAGATAAATGGATTTTGACGAAGAAATGAACCAGTTTAAGTATATTTTTCTTTTTGAATTAGTTCACATAGGACTCTTGTTAAGTCTAGTTTAGACAGTAATTTAAGGGAGGTCTCTTATTGATATTTGTTTGGTCTTGTTTTTTCTTACTTGACAGGGGTTTAGATTTGAGATAGGCTCATGTTTTAACTTGAGGCATTCACTATGTTTTACTTTTGTCTTTAAATCTAATGGTTAATGAATGGAGTAGTTGATGTTACAATCTATTTTGTCTAGTAATTAATCCCTGGGAATTAATTCTTTTGTTGATTAGCCTGGTCTGAATTCATGTCTGTCAAACTTAGTCAACTTGATTAGTCACTTGTGATGATACTAAGCTCCTTACTCAGTTTGGTATAACTTGATCTATGTGAGGTTGATTTTAGCTAGTTGAGATTAGTTCTTTGTCTGATACAGGGGCTGTCCCTTTTTTCTTTCTGTAGAACTGTATTTAACACTTATTTGTTTCCTTTTCCCTTGAGTTTGTTTGTTCATGATGAGGTTCTGGTCCCTTCCTCTTGAACCTGTTTTTTCATATTGAGTGGATTTTGGGAATTTACTTAATGTAGGCCTGTAATTTGAACTGGTTAGGTGTACTTCTAATTAACAAACACTTCCTTGTTTTCTTTGTTGTCTGATAACTACTATTCCCCAAAATAACTTACTTAGTGTTCACTTAAGTGTATATGATTCATTCTTGACTTGTTTTGGTCCTTCCAAGTGTCCTGGAATGTTTACTTATAAGAAAAGACCGTTTTCCATATAAATTTACTCCACCTAGATATAGGATAAGACAAAACTGAGGAAAAGGGTTTGAAAATGTAGACAAAACTTTATTTGGTATTGGTTTTTACTTATTTGATTGAACTACTCTCTTGGCCAAGGGGTGAAGTGCCAAAATTGTTTTTGAATCATTTTTTCTTACTAAGTGTTGAGGAGTTTTACAAAGTTAAGTATAAGTTTGGTACTTTGTCTTTTCATTTGTCTAGGCCAGTAGTGTAAAGTGGTAGTTGACCTTAAAAAGGGAAGATCTTTGCTCATATGTGTTATGATCACCTAAGGCAGGTATATTTTTCTTAAAAGAACCAAGTTATGTGTGTGGCCTGGGCTACAGCTTTAATGTTGTCTTGCTTGTATCCCCCCCCCCCCCAGTTTGTCTGAATTTGATAAAGTCTCTCATTTGGTACAGTCACTCAGTATATTGAAAATCTGTAAGTAACTTAGAATTAAGTGAGGCCTTATTTCACTTTGCCTAGTTTTCTTTTGTGTGATCATCTAGCTAATGAAATACTAGGAATTAAGAGAATTGGCAGTTTATGTCATGACTGTTTCACTATCTATTCTTGTCCTCCCCTTTGTGTCCTTCCATTCTAGTCTATACTTGCAACATGATCATGTTATGAGTCAAAAGTTTTGATCAAGTTTGAAAATTACAAGAACCAGTCCTACATACTTGCTTTTGCCACTGAATTTCCAAAAGATTTTGCTTCTTTGAACTTATGTTTGGTTTACAGACCCTCTTGTGATGTATGTGTCCACTGAACCTACATGTGGATTGATCTTGAGTTACAAAAACTGTTGTTTCTTCAAACCCTCCTTTCCTGTAAAATTTTAGTAAAAAATAAATAAGTTTTCAGTATCCTAGGCTAAACATAGACCATGATTTTTCCCTTTTCTCTGAAAACCTGCAAGTCCTACAGATTGTGATTGGGTTCAAGCTGGTTTTGTGTCATGAAAGTCTTGTGTTCTTTCTTTATACTTGTTTGACTTTACTGTTGTGAACAACTAGCCAGTTAAGCTAAGGTCTCTTGTTGATTTATCCTGCTTGGAATTCGATGAAGTCTCATGGATATGTTTGTGTGTGCATTTTAGACTTGGAAACCATTTGGCCTCAGAAAATAGTGCATTAGTCCCTACATTTTTTGGAAATGCAACTAGGTTCTTTGACCTGTGCCTTTTCCTACTTTGCTTGCTCTCATTCTGAAACATCTCTTGTGTTACATGGATTTACATTTTTCAAACCGGGAGGTTTCTTTCTTATTTGACTCCTTCTATTTTCAAAAATCCTTTTCAAACTGTCTTGTAGCCTCCATGTTCACTTGGTGTTGCAACTTGTATACTTTTTTTTTTTTTTTTTTTTTTTTTTTTTTTCAAGACATAGAAATTAGACTGTCTAGTATTAAAAATCCCAAGATCTGTTTGGTTCTCTTCCTTGAAGATGTGCTAAAAACTTATTTGGATTCATTACTCATCTTTTTACCTGGCATACCTTTGCCTCACCTCTAGGCCACACCTGTGACAAAGGACCTCTGCATATCCCTTTCTAAAAGCACATGCATTACGAACCAGTCATGACTAGATTTTACCTGCCTGCATTACATTCACTTGCCTGGGTTTTTCTTTACTGTACCACTTGAAGAAGGTTGATTTGAAAATTCTAAAATAAGGACTTGACTGTGTGTATGCCCTGTGTCTGAGGTGATCCTAGCTTAAATTTTACTTGTCCCAGTCTGGGGTTGGATTGAATACATTCCTCTAGATGGATCATGTCAACTTGAAACTCTATTAATACCATGAGGAGAGGTCCTTATAGCTTTAGGCTCCTATCAGTGCTTCCTTTGCATTTTTGTCAATTGGAATTGCTTTGTTGTATTATTTTCACTCCTCTACTCTTCTAACTATATGGTATTCTTTGATGCTGTTAGACTAGGCTATGTGTTTGTTTAACTTAATTTTTTTCTTAAAAAATTTCCTCTAACCTACACTTTGTAAATTTGTATAAATGAGTTGGCTGATGGCATATTGGGAATCTGTTATGATTGAGAGTCTTCTCCTAAGTTAAGGATTGTCCAAACAGCTTGAAATGAAGTACTTTTACCATTATATTTAAGTTTTTCCATATTTGTACTCACTCTTTTTTAGATCATCTTGTAATTTGTAAACTACCACTTGCTATTTTAGTTTGAAATTGAGATGATTTGTATTTAGAGGTCGGGCCTTAACTGAGAGTGTTAATGTTGGGATGTTTACAGTTCAGGCCACTTTTTGCAATATAGGCCTGGTCCAAGAATATAATTTAGCACTGTATGTGTGTGTTGGAAGCTACTCCTCTTATTTATATTAAGTGTATTCCTAGCAATTTTGAGTTACTTAAAATTGAAAGTTCGCTTTTCTTTGTGAACAGTAACTATGTTATCATCATTGTCATGTACATAGTTGCTCTTTCTAGTCGCATACTTTTTTGTGTAATGGACTGCCATGGTTGTATGTTGAGAAAGGTTTGGTAATTCGGTGTTGTCCTAATCTCCCCAAAGGTTAGCCATGCCTGGGGTTCTTAGAAACCCCTTGGAACTTGTACGACATCAGGAATATGGGGGTTAGGACCCAGTCCCCATACCATATCAAATCTCGAAATTAAACCAACATGTTGGTCTAGTACACAGAGGGGTAAGTATATATATACTGTTCGTGTGATTTTTATCATTAAGTGTTTGTACATATACATATGTGTTTAATTATTCTAGTTATAAGAGCAGTTAAATATAACCTAACCAATTCCCTTTTTTCCTTCCCCCCCCCCCCCCCACTCACATGACCACTCGGGTCCAAACCAGCCCCTGTTGGGCCAAAGGCCCAATGGGACTTCTCATTTGCATTAAGATCGAGCCTATGGAGAAAATGATAGCGAGGTGCGTAGAAGGCCCAATCATGGGTGAAAATGGCCACTAGGGGCTTGGTACGCCCCTAGTTTAAAATTTGTTTCCATATATGTATGATCCTATGTGTATGTAATTATGTGTATTCAACTCATATTATAGTGGAAAAATACTTATGATTGGAATTAGACATCTTAGGACAACGATTCTTATGCCGTTTAGTCAGCTTTAGGTCCCCGTACGCAACTTTCGATAACCATAAACTCAAGCATAAGGTCTTTTTACAATTAAGGTATAAAAGAGGATAGTAATAATACAACCTTCTTTTCTTTCCAACTGTTTTTTTCAAACAATAAATTACTATGGATTTTTCTAAAAAATTAAAACGGCAATCCCGTTTTATGGTATTTTCTCAAAACAATGAGTTGATTAACTTAATGATTAAATTTCTAGAAAAATCAGTTTTAAATAGAATGATATAACATAACTGGCTTCAACTCGTGTTAATAAGTGGCAAATATTTTTGGCAAAAATATTGGACCAAGCTTTGGACTCAAACAAAAGCCAGATTTTTTCTACCAAGAGATGACAACTCTTTTTTTGGAAAACAGAAATAGTTTTTGCACAAAAACTGTTTTGGCCCGAAGTTGGCCCCAAATTAACTTAAATTTTCAGACGAGGTATACTCGTTCAAAAAGATAAAAACCTTTAGAAACGTTTAAAAAACCACGCGTAATACAAAGTTCCGGATAAGGCTAAAACGTACCAATACGAACCAACCCGAGCTTCGGTGTATGAGTACAAAAAGTAAATGACTTACGAAAAATAACAACTTTTTTCTCCCTTCCTTGTAAACTTATACTTATTCCTTATATATAAAGGGAACTATTTACACTAAATAAATCCGAAACTACGATACCCTATAAATAAAGGGGATATATTTAAATTCTTCCAAAAGATATGATATCTCAGTTCTTTTACGGGAAAATAAGCGCAAAATAAGCAATTTAAAGCAATAATCATACATACGGAATTCGAAGGTCAACCGTATAGTACGGATCCTTAATACTGGGGTACCTAACACCTTCCCCAGGGGATCATCAGAACCCTTACCTAGAACTCTGGATTATGAAGATTTTTTCACGGCATTTGAATAAACCCTTCACCACTGGTTTTCCTGATTTTCTAAAAATTAGGTGGCGACTCTTTTTCAAAACAAGTCTGAAAGAGCGTCAACGAGTTCATAGTAGCCTTTTTACGCCCTAAACCTGAGTGAAAAAGCAAACCGTTATAGTAATTGTAAATTGCAATGGAAAAGTTCACAAGTCAATAAAAGACTAAGACTTCGCAAAAAATGGAAGCTTAATTACAGCTCATTTTTTAGAATAAAAAGTTTAAATGCCTGAAATGAATAGGAGGTGTCCTATTCATAAGCATAAATGTATGGTCCTTGTAAATAGAATTTATTCGGTAGTGTTGTTGCCCGAATAAAAATAAAAGTCAGTTGAAAAACGCCCGGCACAAATTACAGACTAAAGGTTGAATTTAAAATTCCCTAACAGTTAAGCAAAAGTCAAATCAACGTCAAATACCATCATAAAGGGTCAAGACTTGAAAAAAAGAATAAAATTTTACAAAAACCATTGTCTTAAAGGCCGATCAGGCCAAACCAAAACAGTATTGTCTTAAAGGCCATTCAGTCCAAACCAAAAGGTTACAAATTGCATGCTTAAATTTTTGGGGATATACTCTCCTCATCGGGATCAGCTGCGTCGAAGGTATCAAGGTTGGTTGGTGGCGGAGAAAGAGTTGGGCTTGAGGGGTCGTCTTCTTTAGTCTCAGCACATTCTTCATCACTTCCGGCAACTTCATCTTCGCCATCGGAGTCAAGGTGAGGAGCTGGAGGTAATGTTGCGGAGGCTTTTGGCTCAAGTCTACGGGCTTCTTCTATTTTGTCCTCAAGGTTATTGATTCCTTGTTTGACTTGTTCAAGAGTATGCCTTTAGACTTACCAAGTGGTGTACTCAGCATGAAGAATGACCCGGGACTGTTGAGCTTTAACAAAACACGAGCCTCATCCCGTTGCAGTTGAGCTTTGTTACGTTCAACATGAAGAACATTATTTTCTTTGTTCCAAGCATCCCATTCAGCTTGTAGCCTTTGAATCTCCAGAGATTGCTGATGCTTTGATTGCACTCCTTTCATCATCAACGGTAGAAAGCTAAGCATTTAATCTCTGAACCTCAACATCTAAGAAGGATTCATTTTGAACACTGAGCAGCAGCTCTAGGAGATAAAATCCTTATGGGGATACTGAGATCTAAAGATCTCGAAGACTCGACCTGGGGACTTCTAGCAAAAGGGTTTCCACCAACAGAAGTGTCAACCTCAGAAAAGAGATGATCAAGGTTTTCCGCACCAAAGTGTGGGGGAAGTAGTGGCCTAGCGGGATGAATCTCCAGAGTAGGTCCCGGCCTGAACCTCTTGGCCACTGTGTCTTTATCTTCAGTTTCTTCATCATCATCAATAATGACGGTGTCTGGAACAAAGGGAATTGACAAGGTCGAGATGTTTCTGGCCTCACGGGCAGCATTGGGTCAAGAAGAAGTTCCTTCCCTAGAATTCCTCTTTCTTTTGAAAGGAGTGGAAGAGGTTGGTGCTGAAGCATTAGTTACCGATTTCTTTGAAGACCCGAAGGGTTTTTTTCTTCTTCGTCTTCTTAACGGTAGCTGAACCCACGACCACGGTAGCCTGGGCAATTCGCTGGTGGAAGACGCCAGGTCCAAAATGGGGTCCGCTATGGCAACTCGTGGTTGGACGGTTCTTTTGGGTAAACCTGAAGGAAATATATTTAGAGATTAGAGATTGCATTCAAAGGAGAAAGGGAGTTTGAAGGCATTTAAGGAAAAGATGCTAAAAGTATCTAGAATTACCGTGATTCTTGGGTTTCCACCGATCATGAGAAATCTCTTTCCACGTCCGGGAATCATGACTTGAAACGTCTTGAAGCGCTTGCACCCATTCAGGGAAGTGCAAATCGGTAGGAGGCTTGATTTTGTTAGCTTTACAAACATGAAAAAGAACAAGCAAAACGCAAAGCTAAAATGGGAGTTTAAAAAGATAAGTACTTATGTGTTGGGTTCCATGCTTCTGGTATGGGCGTGTCTTCTTCTTCAACAATTTCTGTTGCAGGAACGACGACAAATCTTTCCATCCAGCCACTATCATTTTCATCGTCCAGGCTGGTGATAAGAGAAAATTTACCACGTTTTGATACGGTGAGAATTCCACCCCAAAATGTTCTGGTGGTATAAACCCTTATGAAATCATCCAGGGTAAAGGATCGGTTCGCTTTATTTGCCAGGAATCGGATGCAAGCCACTGCTCAAACAGATAGGCCAATTTGGGCAAGGCAAACATTGCAGCGTTTGCATATTTTTATGATCACCAGATCAATTGCTGGTACCTGGCCAAATATAAATGAATATGTGTATACTGTCACACCCCACCCTTGGTAAGGCGGGATTGGCACCTGGCACCTTACAGGAACTGAGCGAACCAACTTATAACTTACATCCTTCGTGTCTCAAATGAAAACAATAAGATCAAGAGGCTAATATGAACATAATATCATGCATAAGTAAATGTACAGTAGACTCATGATGCCGACATTACTACTGTCACACTATGATTAAGCTGTACACCGGAACTGTCTACAAAGCCTCTATGAACATGACGGAAGTATATGAGTCGGGACAGGGCCCCCGACATACCCTCTTGTCATAAAAAAAAACATATGCAACTCAGACTCGGCAATGCTCCAGAAAGAAGTGGAGCTCACCAATC
>NC_081345.1:5417421-5502365 GCF_029784015.1 Lycium ferocissimum | reverse complement strand
AAATTGTGGTAGTGTAGATTTGGAATTAAAATATAGGGTGAATGTGTAGGTATTAGAGAGGAATTTATGAGGTTGGGAGAGAGTTAAGAGGATGTATCTGGTTAGGAGTGGGAGAGGAGTCGTGGGTAAGGGGGAGTGTTGTTGGTGGAATGGGAAGAGGTGGGGAAGTGTTACACCTCGAAAAATTTCGCGTTACCAAAACTGTAGACGGCTTAGTATGAGCTCAAAGGAGAGTAAAGTTATACGAGGATTAGGGATGAACATTATATTAGATGAGTATAAGAATAACATATATATGACATTTGGAGACCGTATGGTGTAAATCAGTTAATACGTTACTTGATGAATAGCCCTTGTAACCGTAAGTTAAGGTGGGGCCCACAAACCGGGGTTATATAAAGGACATATGAAAAGTTATATGAGTATTACATGGGAATTTGATCAAGTCTTAAGAAGGACCCTTAAGCTAAATATGGGCATAAGCCCTCCAAAAGGATGATTTAAGGATGATCTGATTTAAAGAGGCCAAAACGCCATTATAAGTTTAGAATTTGGAAACACGCCAAAAATGAAAGTTGTAGATAATTGAAATAGATTTCTAACCATAGGTCTTGGGACCTCATACAATAACGAAATCAAGAGTTATGACATTTTTACTGAACAAACACGCAGGCAGTAAAATAAGCCTACGCGAACGCGCCAGGAGGCAGCCCGATCGCGCTGAGCAAATTTTAAGTCGGTCCAGGAAAATTCTGGAACTCTATGTAAGGGGGGATCACCCCCCCCCCCAAATATTCTGAAAATTTCCCACAACTTCCTAACATCAAATTTTAGCCCGAATCAAGTATAATCTCTGAATTCAAGTTCAGATAGCATATAGTTGCGATTATAATATCGTATTGCGGTGAATTTTGGCTGGAATTCAAGGTGAAAAGTGAAGATATTGCGGTTCTAGCGGAGGTAAGGTATGAATCTTCCTTTATCGATATTGATTTAGGTGTATTTACGGAGATAAAGTTATTGGTTACTCGTATAATAGATTTGTGGGTTGATAAATTGGATAAACATCATGTGAGACGTTTTATGGAATATTTTGGTACGGATGATGATGTTGTTGGCATTAGAGTTGTTTTTGTTGTGTTGATTGTTGGTATTGTGATTTGGGGCTAGGGATATAAACTGGGGAAATGTTGCCCGAATTTTGGCAGATTCTAAAGAAGTCTAATTTAAAGACTTGAGATAGGCATATGACGATAAGTCTAACGGTAGTATGATTTCTCTTGAATGTAGATTTACGAGCTCGGGAGAATAAACGTTAAATAATAGAAGACCGAAAAGGTATGTTAAGGCTGTTCCTTCTTTTCTTGGCATGTTTCCATAGATGATAAGAGCGTGATAAACCTTATGATTCAAGACATGTCAAAGTAGAGCTTCCCATATTTTTGTCTAGTCTCCGAGTGTTGTGTTACTTTTTCTGAGGGGCCACACCCCCCTCCCCCCCTATATCCTTGAGTTTATAGAGAGACAGAAGAGACATGTTACAGTATCAGTGTTTTCAGCATATGCATGATATACATATATACTTTTCTTTAGCCTGGCCATTTGGTCAGTGAGACATTTTCATTAGCCTAGCCACTTGGTCAGTGAGATATTTTTACTTTGCCTGGCCTACGGGTCAGTGAGACAGATATGTCTGGCCTACGGGTCAGTGAGAAAGATTGCCTGGCCTACGGGTCAGTGAGACAGATTGCCTGGCCGACGGATCAATGAGACATATTGCCTGGCCACTTGGTCAGTAAGATTTTTCAATTGCCTGGCCACTTGGTCAGTAAGATTTTTCAATTGCCTGGCCACTTGGTCAGTGAGATATATATAATAGTATCATATTGCATTTCATATGAGACAGGTCGGGTAAGATATTCAGAGCATTTCTTTTGGCCTCCAAATTATTACATTTTCAGTTCAGTTTCAGTTATCTGTTGCCTTACATACTCGGTACATTATTTTGTACTGACATCCCTTTTGCTTGGGGACGCGTTCATGCGCGCAGGTTCAGGTAGCCACACAGATGAGCCAGCTCAGTAGGCCTTCCACTCAGCTACAGTCAGTGTGCTCCACTTGGTTCAGAGCTGTAGTCCTTTATGCTATTTCGACATGTATATATGGGTATGACGGGGTCTTGTCCTGTCCTTTCTACGGCTCGTGTTCCCTAGAGATATGTAGACAGTTGTATGTAGTTGGGATGTTATGTAGCCTTGTTGGCTCTCAGTTTTGTTGTTCAGCTATGTAGCAGCCTCGTCGGCTTGCTCAGCTATATATATATATTAGTGTGTGTGTGCCCAGTTCAGACGAGATAGTCAACGTTTATATATATATATATACGGCCTCGCCTGCTTGTTAGTATTATCTGTGTGCAGGTAGGCCTTAGAAGAGTTTCAGATTTAGAGTGGTTTGCTCAGGCCTAGTTTGGCACCAAGTGCCGGTCACGCTGCTCCAGATTTGGGGTGTGACAAACTTGGTATCAGAGCAGTTCTGCCCTAGGGTTGTCTACAAACCGTGTCCAGTAGAGTCTTGTTTATGGGTGTGAAGCACGCCACACTTATAAACAAGAAGCTGCAGGGCATTTAGGAATGATTGACCTTTCTTTCTTATCTTAGATCGTGTCGTAGAGTTAAATTATAAGATGTGACGTCTCTGACTCTAACCCTAAATATTTTGATTATGGATAAGCAGTTGATCATGCCTCTATAAGGTTATTGATGAGAATTGAAGTTGTTACTCCGGAAGGTATGTTTCCTGTCTTATTGATATTGATAGACTTTGATATAAGAACCTGAGGTAAATGTTTCGGGTATTGTGATCGCCCCGTAAGGCATTGGATGTGCTTTCTGGGCTGTGTGCAGGAATGAGGCAGTAAGAAGTATAGAGGAAACTCTGCCGATATTTTTTTACAGATTGAATTGTTTGAATATCTTGGCTATAGAGAAAGGATGAAGGAAAAATGTGACAATTGGATGTTTGGTAAGTCATGATTGAATGAACCATTATGAGACGCTTTCAAAGAGAAGTTTTAGAATGATTTTAATTTAAGGGAAGAACCCCGGAGGGGTAAAATGATTAGTAATTAAAGGAGTTGGAATGAGTGCATTCGAGATTTCGGAGAATTGAGATTTATTGAAGACATAGGGAAAGTTGACATTAAGAATTCAAATACAGTATTATGATTTATAGATTGGTGAGTAAGTGATAACGAAAAGATATTGATATGGGAAAGGAAGTTAACGAGTAGGGGAAAGTTTTACCCTAGAAGTTTATACATACATAAGACCAGGACGGGTTGATGACGAGGGCGCGCGAGACTCATTTTATCGGACTTTCCTATATGATGTGAGTTTACATTGGGATTCAGAAGTCACCAGTCATTCGACTTCAAGGGGGTTTCTGAGTATTTGATAGTTGGTACTATTTTGAGAATCATTATGGCTAAGTTACTTCGAGTATTAATGATGACCTTGAACTCAAGAATGGGAAATAGATAGGTAAGTTGGAATGTAATTATGATTGTTTTCTAGATTGCTTATATAACTTCTAAATGTGATGTTGTGTGGCCGACGAAGGAAGTAGAGATTGTATCAACTTTAGGAATATGTGGTGTATTTCTAGCTAATCCTTACAACAAGGATTCACCTCAATGTTTTTAGACGGGTGTTGTGAAGGTTATTTGACAATTGAGAAATTAGGTGTGATGTCAACTTATGTGTAAGGAAAGAAGAGAGTAGGTGTACAAGTGAAGATAAAATATCGCAAGGATTGATTCGGTTGTTACAGGAAAGTAAAGGATGTGAGGTTGATTATTTTAGACAAAGAGGTAGGGTACAAGTATGAGTAAAGATTTTTAAGTAAAGTTATATCGCCAGGAGTTACAATTAGGACGTAGGAAGGTATGCTAGGAAGGCTTACAAATTTAGACATACAGAAAAAGAATATGAGAAACCAGAATAGCCCGAGGGAAATTAGAAGCATATGAGCTTTACAATTAGAATTCTCTAGCTAGATGGACAAAAAGAGAGGGCAGATGTGTTAAAGCCACAGATTCAAGATAAGATCAAATGGTAATGGAAATAAGTCACGAGTGGCTACATCGAGTATTATGTATACCCTTATGATTGATGTTACGACATATTAAAAATATTGATTGTGTTGTATGTCAAAATTGAGGTAGCAAGCGCTACAAAGAGAATCAGGATTGGGTTTTCTTAAGAATTAAAGTCGAATAGCGGTAATGCGACCAACAATGTAAGAAGGAGCATTAGGAAAAAGAAGGTTATGATATCATGAAGGGGAGAGAAACTTGGACAAGGAAAACGTATACCCATTGAGGGTCAGGTAATATATATTTGAGGAAAAGGTTAGGATGAAAGTAGGAAAGCAGACGATAAGATCAAATTTAAATAAATCAACGGGAGATAGAGTAATGTTATACGTGACAAGGGATGAACGTGAGGACCCTGGAACCAACCTATACGTCTTCATAATTAGAACCAAGGAGGTTGTAAATAATAAATAAAGGTGCATCCTTGAGAAGAAATAAACAGATCTTATGAGAGCGACGAGGGAATTTTAAACTCCTGAGATTTAACTAGGAGAATGGATGTGAACCCATGATTGGTACGCCTGTTTAAGGGAAGAAAGTACCTCAAGAAGAGATTTTCAGCGTCAAAAGGGATTCTCACTCGTAACGGAACACTCCAATGTTTCCTAACCTAAGAGTAAAGGATGACTAATGGAAACAGGCGTTTTACGAGTAAAGGAAAACAAAAGAAACTATGAGGACTGAAGGAAGGAGGTGTCAAAGAAATGGTTAAAGGGAATTATGTGGCCGACGACAATAAGGAGAAGGTGAGTGAATCAGTAGGCTTGCCTAAAGGAAAACAAATTAAAATTATAAAATAATGGTTGTGTGAAAGATGCAAAGATACGATCATGAAGAAAACTGAGAAAATTCGAGATATATATCTATATATGTGTGCACAAGTTGTAGTATCATAAAGGAAGATGAAGACTCGACGAAAGAATAAAGGAAAGGGTGTACTTTGTGAGGATTTCACGATAAGAACAAGAACCAACAGAACAATAGAAGAATTATGATGCATAGCTGTGATGCAAACAAGTAGTTAAGAAGAATTACGGGACAAAATGAGCTAAGCTAATGAAAGGACGAGTCGTGGGAATGGATGGTGTGGAATATCAACTTTTAATGATATAGTATAGATATAAATCGGAATTGGAAACCCAGAGCAAGGAGAATTTCAAGGATATTAAGAAGATAGTCGTGAAGAAAGACTAGGGCTAAAAGAGCGTGGTATAATCTGACACTCCATAAGGGGCCTAATGAATTTCAATGTCCCCATTAATTCATTAACCTAGGGGACTACTAGTCATGAGAGGTAGAAGTGAAGACAATAAAGAAGGCATTTGAATTGTATCCAATATGTATAAGCATTTTGATTTGATATAAGAACTCAACTAGCAAAAAGGAAAACAAGTTAAACCAGGCGATGAAAGGAACTCCGGCATTATATGGAATAGAGGAGTTGAAGGATCGCTAAGGTCGGCCAGATGACTATCAAAGACGGTTAACACTCAAAGGTTACGGTATATAAGAACATCCTTTAAAAGGGGGGAAGAACAAATTCAGTTCTAAGATGAGCTACAATATTCCGAAGCTCAAAAGAGGGAAATGTACTGGCTTAGAGAAGCCAAAATTCGAGAATGAAACCAATTGGGTACTTAAAAAGAGGAGTAAGAGGTAAGCAAGAATAGTGTGTTTGTGATACTCCGGATCATTTGAGGGAAATATATGGTAAATTGAGTCGAAATCTTTGAGTTGGAATTATCATTAAGGACAAATAGGACAATTACTTTGAATATGATATAAGTATATGTTATATGTTTCCTACGATAGCCCGGGTGTGTGTTAGATTACTTACAAATTCAATAGGATCATTGAATAAAAGGGGTTTTACCAGAAGAATATTACGCCTTGGAACTTTCATTTTGTCTCATTGTGGTTATAGCGAATTTCCAACAATTTACCAGAGGGTTATGAAATTCTCAAAAAATTATGAATCCTTTAATGAGTTGATGTGGGACACCTACAAGTTATAAAATCTCATATAAGGATTTGGAAATAATATGAACTAATCATGATAAGTTTCAAGAAGGATACATGTGTAAGTGTTTGAAGTCACAAAGACCAAGTTTTGAAGGGATTGGAAGTCAATCGGATTGAGATTAGATCAGATCGACAACTGGTGAAATCTTGGGTAATAACAAAATGAGTAGGAAAGGATCATCGCTTCAAGAAATTGAGATAACTTCATAATTCTGGAAACCACAGTTATGATTTATTAATCTGATGATATGCAGTTTAAAGAAACTATGGAAGAGAACATAAGGTGGGTGGTTGGCATAAGTTTAGTTTCGACCACATGAGTAAGACTCCAAACAAGTAAGCAAATGCTAGCAACTGCAAGTAAGGATATTGATATCAACATCGGCACAAACTCTACTTTAACATTCGGGGACGAATGTTCCAAAGGGGGGAAGGATCCAAGACTGTAGACGGCTTAGTATGAGCTCAAGGGAGAGTAAAGTTATACAAGGATTAGGGATGAAGATTATATTACATGAGTATAAGAATAACATATAAATGACATTCGGAGACCGTATGGTGTAAATCAGTTAATACGTTACTTGATGAATAGCTCTCGTAACTGTAAGTTAAGGTGGGGCCCACATGCTGGGGATATATAAAGGACATATGAAAAGTTATATGAGTAGTACATGGAAAGTTGATCAAGTCTTAAGAAGGACCCTTAAGCCAAATATGGGCATAAGCCCTCTAAAAGGATAATTTAAGGATACGTTTTCGGATGATCTGACTTAAAGAGGACAAAACGTCATTATACGTTTGGAATTTGGAAACACACCAAACATGAAAGTTTTAGATAATTTAAATAGCTTTCCAAAAATAGGTCATGGGCCCACATACAATATCGGGATCAAGAGTTATTACCTTTTTACTGAATGAACGCGCAGGCAGTAAAATAAGCCTACGCGAACACGCCAGGAGGCAGCGCGATCACACTGAGCAAATTTTAAGTCGGTCCAGGCAGATTCTGGAACTCTATGTAAGGGGGGATCACACCCCCCCCCCCTTCTTCTTCATCCAAACACACGTAAAACCCCAAATATTCTGAAAATTTCCCACAACTTCCCAACATCAAATTTTAGCCCGAATCAAGTATAATCTCCGAATTCAGGTTCAGACAGCGTATAGTTGCGATTATAATATCGTATTGCAGTGAATTTTGGCTGGAATTCAAGGTGGAAAGTGAAGATATTGCGGTTCTAGCGGAGGTAAGGTATGAATCTTCCTTTATCGATATTGATTTAGGTGTATTTGTGGAGATAAAGTTATTGGTTAATCGTATAACGGATTTGTGGGCTAATAAATTGGGTAAACATCGTGTGAGACGTTTTATGGAATATTTTGGTACGAATGATGATGTTGTTGGCATTAGAGTTGTTGTTGTTGTGTTGATTGTTGGTATTATGATTTTGGGCTAGGGATATAAACATAGGAGATGTTGCCCGAATTTCGGCAGATTCTAAAGAAGTCTAATTTAAAGATTTGAGATAGGCATATGATGATAAGTCTAACGGTAGTATGATTTCTATTGAATGTAGATTTACGAGCTCGGGAGAATAAACGTTAAATAATAAAAGACCGAAAAGGTATGTTAAGGTTGTTCCTTCTTTTCTTGGCATGTTTCCATGGATGATAAGAGCGTGATAAACCTTATGATTCAAAGACTCGTCAAAGTAGAGCTTGCCATATTGTTGTCTAGTCTCTGAGTGTTGTGTTACTCTTTCTGAGGGGCCACATCCCCCCTCCCTATATCCTTAAGTTTATAGAGAGACAGAAGAGACATGTTACAGTATTAGTGTTTTCAGCATATGCATGATATACATATATACTTTTCTTTAGCCTGGCCACTTGGTCAGTTAGGCATTTTCCTTAGCCTGACCACTTGGTCAGTGAGACATTTTTACTTTGCCTGGCCTACGGGTCAGTGAGACAGATTGCCTGGCCTACGGGTCAGTGAGACAGATTGCCTGGCCGACGGGTCAGTGAGACATATTGCCTGGCCACTTGGTCTGTGAGATATATATAATAGTATTATATTGTATTTCATATGAGACAGGTCGGGTGAGATAATCAGAGCATTTCTTTTGGCCTCCAAATTATTACATTTTCAGTTCAGTTTCAGTTATCTGTTGCCTTACATACTCGGTACATTATTTCGTACGCGTCGTCCCTTTGGCTGGGACGCTACGTTCATACTGCCTGAGTTTTGTGTGTAGCTAGAAAGACGATCCAGCTGAGTAGGCCTTCCACTCAGCTAGAGTCAGTGTGCTCCACTTGGTTCGAAGTTGTAGTCCTTTTTAGTATGCTATTTCGACATGTATATATGGGTATGACGGGGTCTTGTCATGTCCTTTCTGCGGCTCGTGTTCCCTAGAGGTCTGTAGACAGTTGTATGTAGTTGGGATGTTATGTAGCCTTGTTGGCTCTCAGTTTTAGTCTTCATCTACGTAGCAGCCTCGTCGGCTTGCTCAGTTGTATGTATATATATTTTAAGTATGTGTGTGCCCAGTTCAGACGAGATAGTCAGCGTTTATATATATATATATATATATATATATATATATATATATAGACTACAGCCTCGCCGGCTTGTTGGTATTATCTGTATACAGGTAGGCCTTAGCAGAGCTTCAGATTTAGAGTGGTTCGCTCGGGCCTAGTTTGGCACCGAGTGCCGGTCTTGCCGCTCGTATTTGGGGCATGACAGGAAAAGAAAAAGGTTTTATTTTTCTGATTCCCCGTTAGCCGCTCCAGCGGTAGCCAGGCTGCTTCGGCAGTATCGCTGAAGCGTCAATTATGTCGCTGAAGCGGTCACCAATGGTTAAAATCTCACTAATCCATTTCATCTGATTGTGATCCACGATTAAGTCTCACCCATGTGTTTTCCCTGTGGACCTATGTGTAAAATTTATCCAAACTTACTCGAGCCATTACCCTTGCAACTATTTTTCATGCTTCTTGTTACGCTCTTGTCGTTCAAGGACGAACGGCTGTTAATTGGTATCTGATGTAATGACCCGTTTCGTCGTTACTGTAAAATTTTTTGAAATACCCCTAAACGTGTCCTCCTGGACCCTCCCTTTCGGTAAAATATTTTCGACGGACATCTAACCTGGTCGTACCCATTGCATGAAAGAGAATCAAGCATCAAAATTCGGGTCAAAGAACCAACTAGACTGCCCCAGCGCCCACCTGAGCGCTACAACGGTGGTGCTCCAGCGGCGGCGCTCCAGCGGCGGTGGCCCTGCTGAAGCGATATATCGGGGTAGCATTGTTCCGCTGCAGCATCCCTGAAAGCGCTGCCGCCGAAGCGGTGCGCGCAGTGAAAATTCCCTATTTAAGAAATTATTTTGGGAATTGCCCCAATTTTTTGGTACCCTAAGTTCCAGTCGCCCAGTACAGGAGAAAACCAGAAAAACCAAACCTCTAGTCTTGATAGAACCTTCTAATGCCTTTAATTTCACCTTCCATTTAGTAAAATTACTCCTAACCATTTAATTCTTGTTACCTGGAGAAGCATCAAGTGGGCGTTCAAGTAATCTAGAGTGGAAAGATGAAAGGTTAACAACATTTTCACATAGTCCCCTCTAGACAAACCTTCCATGTTATTCATCTAGAACAAATTAATAACCTAGATCTCCACATTTCTTCATCCTAAAAAATAAGTTCTTCCATGGCTTTGGAAATGGCACTTTCTCAAATAAGCTTGAATTTGGAAAATCACCTAGCCTCGTCGTAGAGGGAGTCTAGAAGTGGGTTGAGATCCAAAACCTTCCTTCGTAAATCCAAAGTCTCTTATGAAGGTTATCATGGGTATTTCTATTCTTGGGCCTCACGGTTGTCTCCAAGCTTTGCGTGTGGGTTACGATATGGTGACCAAGTTGAAGGACCAACGGATGTTCGTGGCACCCGCTCGGCCATAAGGTAGGTTATGGCTTCCCTTCGGTAGACTCCAGTTAGTTTTCCAAATCATTGTGTTAGAAGAAACGGAGAATGCATGTGTAGGAAGTCGGAGATTTGGGATGGAATTCTAGGATGGTACTGTTGTGTGACTTGTTTGTTTGGTCTTGTGGCCTATAGATTCCTTAGGTGTTGATGTGGTTTTCTTGATTATCATTGGATTTATGTGGGTTGGGAGTAGCGGACGAAACCTATTTTGTGTCTAATAATGAAAACTTCCTGTAATACGTGAATTACTTGTGTTATGTTATTAATGGTGAATCTAGCTGCCAAACAAGAGAATAAAATGTACCCACAGTTGTGATTGAGTTCTAATTAAGTTGTGACGAATGGCTTCGAGTGTAGGGTGAGATTCTTGTCCTAAGCTAATAGGCTGAGTTAAGGAAGTGGTAATGATGTATATCAACTGATTGATCTGTTATGTGTAGGGACTGGCCACCCCGTTATGGTGTGTTGGACTGATCTATTGTATTGGCTTGTAGCCATGAGTTGTTGGTAGATATTAGATCCTGTTATTCATCTTGATTTGGATATATTATTGGCATACCCACTATTGGTATTGTGATATTGATATATTGTTGGCAGGCATAACTATGATTGGTATGGTGATATTGATATATTGTTGGCATACCCACTGTTGGTATTTGTGATATTGATACATTGTTGGCATACCCCATTGTTGGTTCTTGTGATATTGAACTTGATTGTTGATATTGATACACACATTGCATACATTCTCACTCATTCATGATGCATGGCTGATACCCGGTAATGACCCAGTATCGTTGATTGAGTGAAACTGGTATTTTGATAAACTCTTTTACTTGAGTGATTGTGAGAAGGCCGATATCCGAAGATGAATTCCGAAATCGTTGATTGTATGAAACTGATATTTGATAAACTCTTTTACTTGAGTGATTGTGAGATGGCCAATGTCCGATGATCTATTCCGGCATCGTTGTTGCATGGCCGATTCCGATGACTATTTCAGAATCATTGTTAGTGCATAGACTTTGCAGGTCCCCCAGGGTGGTGCCGGTGAGAACCCCCCGTGGGCAAAGATCTGAGGTCCCGTCTGTCTATTGGGCAAAGATCCGGGAAGGGTGGCATTTAGACTTCGCGAGTCACGCTGGGTACACCTCATTTGCATGGCATTGCATTGCACTCATACACTATTGCACTGCATTGCATTATGGATTGATTCTGAGATGTTTGGTGTTGTACTTGTGATGATTGGATTCTGGCGTGATTTATGCATACTTGGCACCTTTGGGGATTAGATGCTTTACTTAGGAAATGACGGGTGTTTGGGTCCGGATTTGTTGTTTGAACTTGTCGAAGTAGCCATAGACCGTCCGGAATATTAGTTGTATGTTCAGTCCGTCCCTATGTACTATAGTATAATGGGTGTCCTAAGGTGAGT
Source organism: Lycium ferocissimum (assembly GCF_029784015.1). NCBI lineage: Eukaryota > Viridiplantae > Streptophyta > Magnoliopsida > Solanales > Solanaceae > Lycium > Lycium ferocissimum. The sequence continues at coordinate 5,490,768 of NC_081345.1, read as the reverse complement.
TGACCCTTGGACAACTACGAATGACTAAAGGACATGCGAAATTATAAGTCTGACGGGCGACTATTGGAGTGAAGTTAATGATTAAAGGGTATTGGTGTACATTGTGTGGTATATAGACGTATGCATTGGTTGAGTTGTTATCACGCTTGTCTGTGAATTCTTTTACTGATATGTGTTACTAACCATTGTTAGCCTATGATACTTACTCGGTACGCATGGTTTGTACTGATATTGCACTTGCTACACCTTTTTGGGAGGTGTAGATTGTTTCAGGTGATTGATCAAAGCATATGTGGAAATACGCGGTGCCTATCTGGAAGGCCTCCTCCCACTTCATTCCGGGATGGAGGTTGAGTCTTAAAACGTAGTGGAATTCTGGAATTACTTAGTCGCTCTTGTACTAGTCTAGACCAGGTCATGGGAAATTGTATCGAGTCTGTAATCATGTATTGTTGTAATCATATAAACATTTGAGTTGCTGAATATACTATGGAGTTCCGCTATATTTCTAATTATCTGATACTTTAAACGATTTGTTTCTTAATTGAGGTGTCAATGAATGAGAGGGTTTGCCTACCGGGGTGGGAAAGGTAGGTGCCCGCACGGTCCCGTAATGGGTCGTGACAAAAATCTCAAATGAGCTCAGGACCTAGAAGGAGCCCAGGAGGACCTGAGACACCAACATCAAAATGCTTAAGCAAATTTGAACTGAAAAATAGGCTTAGAGAATCTTCAGAGAACAAGGAATTGCTTCAGTCATTGTTTGGAGAATCCGAAGAAAAGGAGAATCAATTGAAAGACATCTTTGAGAGAAACCAAAATTGAGAGGGATGAACTAAAATAGAGGTTGATGGTGGTTGAAGAGAAAGTGAATGGACTAAGAATGCTTTTGTATGGTTTATTAGTAGTGTTTGCTATGTGGATATGTGTAATAGGACTGTAGTGGTATTGGGTCTTTCATTTTGGACGTATGAAAAAATATGAACAATATGACGCGATTTTACATATATTCAAAATATATGTGTTTTGTCCTCAAGAGTTATGACATATCTATTGAGTTTGCGTATAAACTTTTATTCATAGTCTACACTAGTAAACACTAACTCACAGTTGATGATCAAATTCAACTTCACAAAGCAACAACATACTAAGATACAAAGGTTGCAATGATCCAACCTTGACATATTAAGAAGTGAGCACTACTTGTAAAAACAGTCATATTTGAACACAACCAAAATATTTGAACAAATTCAAATTCACAAAGCAACAGTCAAATTAAGCATCTAGCAAAAACAGTCAAATTAAGCATTAGATTGTTTGTCATCATCCACCACACGCATCCAGCAAAAACTTACTTGTTTGTTACAACCCAAATAACCAAATTAGTTGTTCACAGAACCATTAATCTAGGCAATAAGATCTAACACAACTTTTTCAGAGTCAAACTCAACATCAGCTCGACTCGTCTCACTAGCATCCTTCTCATTAATTTGATCACTTGGCACAGGGACATCTACTGTCTTTTCAACTTGAGCAGCTGCCACAGAGACATCTGCTACCTTCTCAACTTGAGCAACTGGCACAGGAACATTTGCTACCTTCTCAGCATCAGCAGCTGGTCTAGAAAAATCAACCTTCTTAACCTCAGCAGCTAGTCTAAGGACCTCAACCTTCTTAACCTCAATAGCTGGTCCAGGGACCTCAGTAGTAGGCTGAACCACAGGTGCTTACACTGCATTTTTTGGACATAATTAACAAAATGCACATCGCATACAACATAATTACAAAAAGAAAAAAATCAATATATTCACCTTTCTCTTTGAGAGTCTCCAGCTTCTTCTTCTTCATCTTCTTCTTCTTCTTCTTCTCCTTCTCGCTACTTCTGAATTTTTCCTCCTCGACATAGGCGACAATAATATTCAAGGATTTCTCTATCTTCTGCACACGCTGCTGGAGTCTCTCCTGCTCCACCTGAACTGATGGGCCCCTTGGTGCCGCACCACTCTTAGATGTCCCAATGCCGAAACATCCCCCACCAAAATCTGCCGACTGATTATCCTCCTCATCGAAAAGCTCCTGGGATACTTTCCCGACCTACTAGAAGCCTTCGAGCCATGATTTGGTGTAATCACCACAGTCACACCTTCCAATTCACCCTTCAATGTATCTATGATGGGATCTCTAACCTCATCATCATATGGCAAAAGGTTTTTCATGTAATCCTGGTCCATCTCACGCACTGTAGGAATGATGTAAAGGTGCATAACCTACTATAACCAAAACATTAACGTTACCATTTAATTTATATTTTTGCAGAAACATTGATAATAGACTCCAAATTTATACCTCTGAAGATCTCGTTCGAATACTAAATGCATCACTTCAAGAATCGCTCCATTTTTGTTGTGTTCTACCTAAGCATCCAAGGAATAGGCAAAGTATCCTCAATTGATTTACCAGCATTCCTTCCAAGTGTGAGAAAAGCTTCATATATCCAGGCCTGTAATGACATAAATAATCGCTGAGTGTGAAAATAAATAACACAAAGTCTATACTCTACTGCGCTGGTGGTTTATAATATTTACCATGAATGCCCATGGGAATCCATAGAGAGCATATGATGCAGTCTTCTTATCAGCATGGGTTTGGTGGTTTCTAGGAATGTCTACCTTGTGCTTCAAGTATTCCAAGGTGAGTTCAAATGATTCCTTTCACCAGGGATAGCTCTGGAAGAATTATAAATCGTCAGCCATTTTAATCATATCATGCTCCACACCCTTCTGAGTATCTTCGGCAAGTAAGATTACATGCAAAAACCACACAAGACAGCATTTAAGCTTTTCTTCTTTGTTTAGCTTGGGCTCTCTTACCACCGCCAATAGTTTTGATGGTGAAATATTCTTTTTCCGAGTAACCTTTGTGAAGAATACCGCTCCTTACCTAGGTGCCTTATCCTCTCTAAACTGGCTGGGATAGGATTCACAATCTAAACCAGTCATCAATGCAAACTCTTCAAGTAAAAACACACAGGCTTGTCGTTCACTAGGAACCACATCTCACGCTTCTTTTTCTTATCCACATGATGAAGAAGCAGATAGTTGATCATCCATCCATTAAAATTGATGAACTGTTCTAATACTTTTCTGAAATGACCAAAACATGAACGCTTGAACATTTTCCTAAGTTTTTGGTCTCTCAACACTTGTCTAAATTTAGCTAGTTTTTGGTCTCTCAACACTTGTCTAAATTCAGCTAGTTTTTGGTCTCTCAACACTTGTCTAAATTCAGCTAACAACGTCAGCCTGCTCCTAACAGAAACTTTTGCTGGGAAAGACTTATAATCATCCAACCAAGTAACTAAACTATACTTCTCCACATTAATAGTATTTGCACAATATGGCAATGACAGGGGATCAATATCTTCATCAGTACCAGACTATTGTGAACCATACTCAGAAACATAACTAATACATTGATCATCATCCACATTATGCTCATCCATGGTGTCTGAGTAAGCCTCACTATCAGCTTCTACAGTCTTTTTTCTTTTTCCATATCGTCCTACTTCTTCACCTATTCTTTTTTATCTTAAATATTTGTATTAGCACGAGTTTGAACCATATCAGCAGAACGGGGGAGTATTTTACCTCCTTTTCCTCTACATTTAGGCATTCTTTATAATGTATATGCAAACAAACAATATAGTGCTGTAAGCAAAAACAGAAAAAGAAAGATCGAAACAAACAAAATAAGTATAAGTAACACATATTTTGACAGAAAAACAAGCTAAACTTCCAACATTTAAAAAAAAAAAAAATCGGAACTTTATGAACACCATGAATCAAAAAAAAATAACAACTTTCAGGGCAATATGGAGCTCAAAATTCTCCGATAGAGTTGCAAAATTAAAGAAGGTACCTGGGGACGACGATTGAACTATATCGAAGCTTGGGGGAGAGGAAGAGTGGGTTGGAAGCTTGTGAGAGTTCAAATTTGAGATAGTGAAAGGGACGGATGAGAGAGAGAGGGGCTTTGTATATTTTGATACAAGTCAAAAGGACTTAAATGCATAAGTTAAAATCTTCAAACTTTTTAAAATTATGAAATGTATCCCATGCCTCCTTTTCTAAACCCTAATCCCGAAGAATAAATGAAAAAGAAATTAAGTGGCCTTCCACTAAATTCAAGACTTGAAGTGGTCTGCTTGCCAAATCTTCTCAAAATAGTTACAGCAAAAAATATTTAGAAATAAAAGAACACGACTGTTTTTGGTTTGTTTCCTCTATCTGCCAACTCTAAATGTAGAACATCAAGATTTCACTTTGAGGTTTGTTGATATTTAAAGGGCATACGTTGCCTTCACCAACAAAATTAAGATCAGTTTATTTCATTTAAAAAAACTATATTCTTCTAAAATTGGAATTAGTTATTCCCTTAACAATGGTTCTTCCTATCTTAAAGTGATTAACATAAGGTCAGAAGGACAAATGAATTAATGGAAAATTTTAAGTCCTCTCTCTATAAAACAAGAAGCAAATTACGATTCTTTTTTTGTTTTTTGTTTTTTAACAAGAGCAACCTTTGAACTTTTATAATTATTGTTGTTTGGTTCCATTTATTGTGTCGTTGATTTTGTTAGATTACATTATTGAGACTTGCATACTAATTTTACCAAGTTGTTGGCTATTGCTATAATAATTTTCTAGCATGGAAAGTGAACACAGTCGTTAAAATAATTGGAGTGTGGTCTGTGGACATAATTTATTGTCTATGGCACTAATTTTTTTGTTCAAACTTGCGTGCCATTATGTTGTGTGGCTACACATAATGGCAATATGATATGCCATTATCAGTAAGTAAAGAAAAGAATGAAGTCAGGTTATTTAGCCCCCAAAATGAAAAGAGTTAGTATTCTTTCTATCCATAGTGCAAATTTGTTTTGCTATGATAAAGGGTTAACTCCAACAGTGAATTTTTTTTTTTTTTTTTTGTGCTAATGGGAATTGTGGTGTCAACCTAGTTTTTTTTTCCTTCTCAGACTCAATTATTTCCCCATCTATTTCCATTGCTGGTAGTTTTCTTAACCACCTTAGTTGTTCCATTACAAAATAAAGGTGGAAGGAATAAGAAATTTAAAACTTTTGGCAAAGACAAAAGTATCATTTGGCAGAGTTTGTGGCCATTTTCAATATATACATGTGTGTATCTATATGTAATTCAAGGTGAATTTACTTTGTGTAATTGCCTATGTGACATTATAATTGCATAAACATGCGTGTCTTGTGTGATTGATAATTTAATATCATATGCGTGCAATTATTCTTGTTGCATATTTTCTACATCCGTTATAAAATAATTTTTTAGTCTTGATTTAATTAATTTAAGACAAGTGCTCCTTAAATAATTAATTATGTTAGATTTATTGAATATTAGAATTTGGATGATGATTGGGACCATAGTGAACTTTCAATTCCGAATATAATGCGAAATAAATGTTAATATAATTACTTATTGTAAGGACTAGTATGTACTATATGAACTTTAGGCTCTATAAAAGTACATAGATGTCTCAAATATTTTATACTTTGTTATCAATATGTCAACTGCTACGAGAATATTAGTCTTTGAACTTAATATAAGTGAAAACCTAAACGGTGACTTATATCCAGTATGTCCTGAAGAGCAAAAGGCTCTTAAGGCTTTAGATGTGTTTATGACGCCTCGTTTATGATGCCTCATAATGTTATCTTGTTTGTATTTTGCCACATAAAAGATATGGTGCTGGTTATTCCTACGATGGTTTTAGTATACTGGATATTATTTATAATTCCAATAAGATATTTATATGTGCTTATTTACGTCAAGTGTTGATGCAGATATACAGCATGCTAGACTTGGCCTTAGTGGTTAACAATGAAGGAGTTGTTTAGAAAACAAGGTTTACTTGGTGCTATACATAAAGTAGATTTGTCTACTTACTAATATTGTCTAGCTAACAAATAAATAAATAAATAGAAAACCATTTGGAAAAGTTAATGCGCAATACTCCATTGCAATTTATTTCATCTGACTTCAATGATCAAACAAATGCAATTTCGTTTAAGTTACTGTTATTCCATATAAGTTGTGGAAAGCAAAAACGTGTTTTTGAGTTTGTGCAACTATTATTCATAATCCATTTTTCCCACATGGAATTAGTTCCAAGGGGAAGGAAGTTTATCTTTCTCCAATACTCTAAATAATCCAAGGGTTATGTTGTTCATACGTGAACAAAAGTGACATTATAACTTAATTGAATCACGTGATGTTGCATTCTTAGAGAATGTGTTTTACTAAGTAGGGTGGGATAGGTCGTCACATGTCCCTTGCTGAAAGTACGGACGAAATTGCTTCCGGTGTATATACTCGAATGAATTTGGGTGGATTCAGTTGGTGATGATGGATATGTTCCTACCACACTAATATACCATCAAAAATAAAATTCATTTAATATTGTTGGTCCTAGTGGGAGTAACTAATTAATTGATAATCAGTTTGTGAATCTCAACCTCGACGCACGAGTCGTCCTTGCATTGTCCCTCATCGATTTGAGGGGAATAATATATAGTTACTCCACTTGATGAAAAGAGCTACATAGTGTAATGTAGGCTCTTATATACCCTACTAAGGATAAATAGTTACAACAATGGAAATTGAAATGGAGTTGTGAAATCAAACCAAGGGGGAGTTGATTGAGTTTTTGGATCTTAAAGCTATTGGGAACAAACAGTTCTCAAACTCAAGCATAAGGATTGAAGCGTCATGTATTCTTGATCCATAAATACTTCTATTTCTAGAGACAAAATTCTGAGTGGGAGTATGTGTCCTCATACTCCACTAGACAATAATACTGGAAAACAGTTAAGATGATACGGTGGTATCTTAAAGGCACAGTAGAATATTCCTTGTCTTGTCAAGGAATTGAGAAGAAGATTTAGATGAGAGAAAATCTAAATCTAAGTATGTTCTTCTTGCTATTAAGAATATAAATTATATTGATATTAAGTGTAATTTTGTGTCAAAGACATAGTTGTACATAGAGAAGTGTACATGAAGTACATCTATATGCATCACTTAGTAGAAGACCTATTAATAAAACCCATATCATTTGTTGCTTATGAAAGATATGATATTGTTGGGTTTACACAGTGATGATGCATTTATAAATCCTAATTTATGTGGATCATGTTCACGTAAAAATTGTATTTTGTGGTAAATGTTAGTTGATGCCTAAATTATTCATCATTGTTGTTTCATATACATAAGATGATTTTTTATGTTTAGAACATAAATTCCAAGTGTAAGTATGTCGGGCAAACAAAAAGATTGGCCTATTCACCCAGGCAATTGCCTCTATTGTTTGGTGACAAATAGAGATGAGACAATTACAAACTAATTATTGTTAGAAATGATGATAAAAGAGAGCTTGAAGTTTAAAATAAGAATGTCATTTGTTTTTTAGTTTAATCATATGTGATTAAAATGTGATAGTCTGTCTTAATGCCAGATGTGAGTTCTGATGGATAAAATGTATGAGTAGATTTGTGCACTCAAAGTTAGACATGAGTTGTCTGAACTATCATCTGCACAACATCTTAATTTACCAAAAGACATACGCTCCATGAGGAAGGAGTAAATACTATGGTACGTGATTCATACCACGTATGGATTAGTGACCTATAAGGGTGATACAAGTTTAATCTCTACTTGTTACCGTGTGAAGCCCTGAAAATTATGAGTAATTTTCTTTTTGTACCCTCATGACTTTGACCAGTTTCTTAAGATTCAATTTGATGTTGCCAAGAGATCATGAATGATTCAGTCTGGCGAAATATTTCTAGAAAAGCAAATCAAATTGATATTGAGAGATTCATGAGATGAGGAAGATCATTGAGTATTATCATAATAATTGTGTTCATTGGTCGACCCTTTATGTTTGTCTTTGAGACAAAGACATAATGATGAACTCAATTTATGACAAAATAGATGTTGAGATGTGAATGTGATAAATGATCTAGGGTACTACATATTGCAATCTACTCCAAGCTCCATTAATCCAGATGTTATATATTCCTAACAGCTGTATAGCAACGAAGCTCTCGAAGTATGCATTGGTCACACGGTCTAGTCATTATGTAGGAAAGTTACAGAATAGGAATGAGAGTTGACCCACCATGTATGAGTGGGAGATCTTTGGAAATTGGATTCGGGCCACCCCATGTGGGTCAACCCGAATTCATGTCCACATAAGTAAAAAATATATAATGAGTTATATAATATTATTAAACAAATAAAGAAAGAGAAAAGACACAACTGTTAGGAATTTTATTGAACAGTTGTATCCTTTCAGGATTTAAAGGCTATAAGAACATTTCTGTAGAGAAACTCACACTTCTTTTCCCCTAATGCCTAAAAGACAAAAACTCTCTCCTTTGTGGCAAAGAACTTATGTGGAATATTTCTGCATTGTTCATGGAGCAATCTTCTTCTCTGTCACTCAGGTACGACTTAGACTATCACTTTACACGGTATAATTTGTGCTTTATTATCACGACCCAAATCACGGATCGTGCAGGCACCTACCAAATTCCCACCTGGTAGGTGAACCCGTCCCTTACTCAATTTCCAAAAACAACATAAGAAAGTAAATAAGAAGAAATATCAGTCTCAAATCATAAATAGATAATCATGCGGAATCCTACAACATAAAACCCCTAAATCTGGTCTGAATAGTACAAGAGCAACTAAGTACATATGTCTAGAAAATACAAGTCTAAAAATAAACATTTGTCTCAGAATGGGAAAATAAAGACAGGGGGATAGAGAAGTCTCCGGGCAGCTGATCCATCATATGCTCATCCTGGACACTCGAAAGCCTAGCCTCAGGATCACTCTCGAGGGGTAGAAGTGGAGCCTACTACGAACTCTGCACTCAAAAAAAGAGTACAGCAAGTTAGTATCAGTACATACACCATGTACCGGTAGGTATCATAAGTCGACAAACAGTTAGATAACATATATAAAAGAAAGAAACTGAAAGATAGGCATGCGAGTTACAATCGCAACACAGTCCAAGAATAAATAACACACGTGATAGGAATGCCAAAGAAGAATCAATGAAATATATGAATGAAGTAATGAGTGCATATGCAATGCAATGATATGCACTGGCCACTGTCTTTCTCCGTACACACATGCTACGGACAAATAATCTCCACGTCTCCATAGTCATGACCCATGGGGGACCCGCGAAGTCCATGTACTAGTCACTCTGCACAAAGCTCAGAGATGACTTCCACAACACTACCCACTCCGCACAAAGCCCAGAGGTGGCTTCCATATCACTAGTCATTCCGCACACAGCCCAGAGATGGCTAATATATATAATCTGTCCATGAGCTCGAATGTTCCCTTCTCACTTATCACCATCAGTACCAATCACAGTTCATATCAATGTATCATGCAAAATGAGTATGAATGCAATGCATAATATCAATCTTAAATGTAATCATATCAAATCTCAATCGTGCCTCTGTATGAGCACATATCACAATATCAATACCTAATCAAGTTTTTTCTTTTATCAATGATGATGTCAAGATAAGTGAGACATGAACGTATCACAACCATAACATGACAATTTAGCAACAAGTCCAATACCACACACATGGCAACAAGCCAAATCACAACAAACGAGACAGCACGCCTACAGAATGAACCAACAATACCAACCTATGAATATCCATCCCAACTTCATACCCGAAGGCTTAACATTCTTTATCCGTCAATAACTAACTCTACATATGCTTCGCTAACTGGAGTCTAACCAAAAAGGTAAGCCGTAACCTACCTCGTCGCCGAACTAGTGCCACGAACAGTCAAATTTGAGCCTTGCCCTTCCGGAGAGCCTCCGAATACTCAAAGTCTAGCCATTACCGAAATCTAAGTAAGAAACGGGAAACAACGATACCTATAATGCTATACATTTGGTCAAATCAAAATCAACTAAGGAAAAGAGGGAAATCAGACCAACAAGGATAAAACAGGTATTTCAAAAGAGAGAATTGGTAATCCAACGTTCTAGAGTCAATTTTACTCTCCAATCGCTAATTTAGCTCAATCATTAATCAGTTTCATCATCCAAGGCAAAACCCCCGAATTCGGCATAAACCCTAGCTTTTCCATATTCAATTTCTCAACTCAAATTGAATATTCAACCCTATTGGTTACTAATTAATGAAATTTCATGGTTAGATTAGTCAAATCCATCAATTAATCTCACATTCAAATCCTAAATTCAAATAATAAATTTGAGGTTGAAACTCGTCTTCTCCAACTAGCTTTCTATATTTTCACCATAGATTTCAAGCTGAGGAAAGTAAGTAATAAATAACAAGGTGGAAGAGACATACCCCAAGATGAATCCACTCAGAAAACACTTCAAATCTGTCATGACCCAACCCGCCATGACTGGCAGCCAACTAAATCCTAGTGGGCAAACCAATACACGAGATATCTATTCATTTATATCCAATTTTATATTAGCCAAGGCAAATGATTATATTCATTCACGCATCCATAAACTACTGAAATAAATGCGGAAGTTCTAACTATTACAAATCCCCAAAATTCGAAAGTCATCGTACAGGACTCTAGCTAAAAACATGTCTAAGAATCTGAAGTCTAACAAATAAGTAATTCATAATGTCCAGAGTCCGAAAAGACATCATAGCAAGAAGATCTTCGGGCGGCCTGGCATGGGAAAAAGCTCACCCTAAAATCTGTCAACAATTATCCTCCACGCTAGATGTGAGGACGAGCAACGGTCTCTATATCACAATCTGCACTTAAAGAATACAGCAAGATAGTATCAGTACAAACACTATGTACGGTAGATATCATAGGCCGACTAAGATTAGTATCATGCATATTTCGTAAAATTAATATAATAAAACAAGCCAGTCAACAGACATGAATATCAATAAATCACAGCAAGTCAAACAACGACAATCACAATCAAATCACCAAGATTGTCAAGCAATCACAATCACGTAAGCCACAACGGAAATAAATTTACCACAATAACCTCACTCGATGTACATACATGCTAGCTGATGTCTTAACTCAGTAGTCATGACCTGCAGGGGACCCATGGTGTCCATGTACCACTCGTTCCTGAATACTCCTCGGACTTAAGCACAAACCTCCGCTCCGGAACGAACCTCGATCGTGGGACATATCAAAGTACCTCTCATTTTCGAAACAATCCTCGGACCACGAGCCCATAATCTAGGTCACATGAGTGCCTTTTCATACCTCTTACAGAATAGTGTTTCTTACCTTTCCAATAGCAACAATCAACTCATCATTTTATGTCACAATACCCTTGAGAAGATTATATTAGCTTCTCATCACAACACATCCACTGTAGATTCAATCACACAGGAATAATGGCACGGAGCCTACACAATCACTCAATCACATTCACGTAGGAATTTAGCCAGACAATACCATCCATGAAAACTAGACATGCTTTCTCCTAAGGAGATCACAAAACATACAATCAACTAACCAAAGTATAACTTAAGTAAACCGTAACCTACCTCAAAGTAGAGCTGGAACACGCAGGTTACTCTGCTACAGCCTTTCCTGTCCTCAAAGCTTCAATACGTTCACGGTCTAAAAACAGAAGGCTCAATGAGTCACAATGCTCAATTCACAAACACCAAAGCAAGAATACCCTTCCCTTCCCCCATTCTAAGGGTGGATGATTTTCTAGGTGATAAACAACCTATCAAGGCCCCTAGTATTCATTTACAATCAATTTATACAACATTCTATCAAATATTCCCGGTACAAACAGTTTTCTATGGCAAAGACACCATTTTTATAGAACCCTAGGTCTCAAATCACTTAGTTTATGATTCTAAATGTTCAATTTATGACAAATAGCAACTAATCAATCCATTTATATGATAAATAAGCGATAAAAACCCCAACCCATCAAGTTTAGAAGGTTTATTGACAGTCTAGCGTTTCTACTTCACTTTCACCATTAAAGACCCATGAAGATGATTACAATAATGAAGGGAAAGGGAATGATAGAATGAAAAGCAATGGAACTTACCTCTTAAGGTTATCTTGCCCTAGCTTGAAAATTCTCTCTAGGTGCTTGTTGGGAAGTGTGTTGGGGTTTTGTGAAAAGAGAAAATAAAACTGAGTATATAAAATTCGGGCTACTATTTTACATCGACCGCTACAACGGTCATCACGTCGTTGCGGCAGTACCGCTATAGCGGCCCGCCACAAAATCGCTATGACCGCTATGGCGGTCCATCTACCGCTATCGCGGTGTCGCTATAGCGGTACATTGCCCGCTACAGCGACCACCAAGGAAAATGGATGGCCGGTGGCAGCGGTCCGAGTACCGCCGCAGTGGTACTCCTACCACCATAGCGGCTCGTTTTGGGCAGTGAGCTCGATTTTGTCCAGTTTTTCCCCCTATCACCACACATTTCATCCAAGGCCTCAAAAACACAACACAAAACATGCACACATACACAAGTCGCCCTACGAATCCACCTGCGACCTCGGAATTCCCAACGGAGTCCTAATTTCCCATAACGACTGGAAGGGTCGTTACAAAATCGCCCTTGAGTCACTTTGGAGAATTAATTTTGGGAATGGGAAATGAAGGGTTTAGTTTAGAGATTTAATGAATCTGGAACAGCGTCTTCCGCTCTAGCAGAAGTGGTTCTGCTTCAGCGGATTCGCCTCAGTGGAGGACAATCTGCTGGGGAGGATTTCAGTAAAATCTCAAGACGTCTGCGCCTACTGACCAACCCTCGCTGAGGCGGGTCTGCTGGGGCGAGACACTAGTAACCAGTGAAATTTTAGCTTTTTACCAAGTTCACCCCAATTCCCGACATACACCCGAGACCTCCCAGGTACAAAACAGATATGCACATATGCATAACTTATAAGCCACTGCACCAACACCACGGAGAATCTCAAATAGACCAATGTACCTCGGGCTCAACTTGACCTTCTTCCTAAATGGCATGACACCCTTCATGGGTGAAATCTTCAGAAGAACCGGCTCACCCTCCATAAACTCCAAATCTAGAACCTTCCGATCCACATATATCTTTTGCCTACTCTAAGCTACCAAAAGCTTTTCTTGAATTAGCTTCACCTTGTCCAAAGACACCCTTAGCAAATTTGTACCCCAAGGTCTCACCTCAAAAGCATCAAACCACCCAATCAGAGAACGCCACCTCCTACCATATAAAGCCTCGAATGGCACCATATCAATACTAGAATGATAGCTATTGTTGTACGCGAACTCTGCCAATGGTAAGAATTAGTCCCAATGACCACCAAAATCAATATCGCAAGCCCTCAACATATCCTCAAGTACCTGAATGGTCCTCTCAGACTGACCATCGGTCTGTGGATGAAATGCGTAGGTAAGATCAAACTGAGTACCCAACTCACTCTGCAAAGTCTTCCAAAAATGGGAAGTAAGCTGAGTACCTCGATTGGAAATAATGGAAACAGGAACCCCATGATATCGCACAATCTCTTGGATGTAAATCCTGGCAAACTTCTCTGCATTATATGTAATATGAATTAGAATGAAATGTACAGACTTGGACAACCTATCCACAATGACGCAAACCGAATCATACTTGCTCAAGGTCTTCGGAAGACCCACAACAAAATTCATGGCTATCCTCTCCCACTTCCACTCGGGAATGGACATCTTCTGAAGCACACCGCCAGGTCTCTGGTGCTTATACTTGATGTGCTGGCAATTCAAACACTGAGCAACGAAATCTGCAATATCTCTCTTCATTTTACCCCACCAGTAGTGCTTTCTCAAATCACGATACATCTTAGTCACACCGGATGAATAGAATACCTAGAACTATGAGCCTCCTCTAATATCAAACGAATCAGACCACCCACATGAGGAACGCATACACGTCCCTTGATCCTCAAGACCCCCCCCCCCATCATCAAGCACTACCTCTTTGGCCTCACGACTCAACACTTTATAACAAATCTTACACACTTAGCATCATTAAGCTGTTGTGCCCTGGTCTGCTCCAAAAGAGACGACCTTGCCTCAACACATGCTAGGACCCTGACCGGATCCAAAATATCGAGTCGCACAAGACTGTTAGCCAGAGTCTGAACCTCCATGGCTAAATCACGCTCCGAAGAAATCAACCGAGCTAAACTGCCATAATCACTGTCTTTCAGCTCAATGCATCAGCTACCACATTAGCTTTGCTCGGATGGTATAGAATGGTGATATCATAATCCTTAAGCAGCTCCGTCTATCTACGCTATCTAGAATTGAGATCCCTCTAGTTGAGCACATGCTGTAAACTGTGGTGATCAATGAATACCGCACAAGTAATGCCTCCAAATCCTCAAAGCGAAGACTACTGCTCCCAACTCCAAACCAAGAGTAGGGTAGTTCTTCTCATGAATCTTTAACTTCCTAGAAGAATAAGCAATAACCTTGCCCTCTTGCATCAACACGACGCCTAAACCGACACGTGAGGCATCACAATACACCGATAAATCATTACCCTTCACAGGTAATGCCAAAATAGAGGTTGTATTCAGCAAGGTCTTAAGCTTGTACAAGCTCTCTTCGCAAGCATCGGACCACTAGAAAGGTACCTTCTTTTGAGTCAATCGAGTCGGGTGAGAAGCAATCAAAGCAAACCCTTTCACAAATCGACAGTAGTAACCCGCCAAACCCAAAAAGCTATGAATATCAGTCACTGATGTGGGCCTCGTCCAATCCCTAATAGCCTTAATCTTCTTTGGATCAACCATAATCCCGTCCTTTAACACCACGTGGCCCAATAATGCCACAGAATCAAGCCAAAACTCACACTTAGAAAACTTGGCATAAAGCTTCTTTTCCTTTAACAAACCAAGAACAATCCTCAAATGACACTCATGCTCTTTCTTGCTTCGCAAATACACCAAAATATCATCAATGAAGACTATGACAAAGGAATCCAGGTATGGATTGAAAATGCCATTCATCAAATCCTTGAAAGTTCCTGGGGTATTCGTAAGCCTAAAAGACATGACAAGGAACTCATAATGACAATAACGAGTCCTAAAGGACGTCTTTCCTTGCCCGAATCTTCAGCTGGTGATAGCCTGGATACTTATTTCGAATGGTGACCTTGTTCAACTGGCAGTAATCAATACATATCCGCATCGACCCATCTTTCTTCTTAACAAAAAGCACGGGAACGCCCCAAGGGGAGACGCTCGGTCTAATGAAACCCTTACTCAAAAGATCTTGCAATTGCTCCTTTAACTCTCTCAACTCGGCCGGTGCCATCCTATGTAGCGGAATGGAAATAGGGCGAGTGCCCGGCTCTAGATTAATGCAGAAGTCAATGTCACAATCGGGTGGCATACCTGATAAATCTGTAGGGAATACCTCTGTGAACTCGCTCACAATAGGCACAGACTCAAGTGACGGAGTGTCAGCACTAGTATCACAAATATGGGCCAAGTAGGCAAAACACCCCTTATCAACTAACTTCTTGGCTCGGACGTAGAAAATAATCTTCTTCGAGGCGAGACTAGGAGTACCCCTCCACTCAAGTCTAGGAATACCTGGCATGGCTAACGTGACTGTCTTAGCGTGACAGTGCAAAATCGCATAGTAAGGGGACAGCCAACTCATGCCCAAAATAATGTCAAAATCTACCATATCCAGAATCACCAAATGTACCCACGTGTCATAACCCATAAAAGTAACTAAACAGGATCGATGCACTCAATCGACCACTACCGAATCTCCAACCGGAGTAGACACGTGAATAGGTCCAGAGTAGACACGTGAATAGGTACATCAAGTCGGTCACAAACCAAATCCCAGCCCACAGAATGATAAGCGGACACATAAGAGAAGGTATACCCTGGATCAAATAAGACTGAAGTTGCCCGGTGACCAACAGAAATGGTACCTGTAATAACAGCATCTGACGCCTGATACGCTCAAATTACACCTATTAATGGTATAACGCGGACGTTGTCAAATATAGTAATCCAACAAGGTTGGGGTCGAATCCCACAGGGAATATGGTGTGAAAAGGTTACTAAAGTCGTAGAATGCTTAATTTAGGTCTAATGTCTTAATCCAATAATTTTGGTAAAAGTTGGTTTTTTATGACTAATTGTTAACTAATTACTTTGGGTTGCAATTTACGGTAAAAGAAACCAAGGTTGTGTCCCCGTTAGATAGAGTGTATGATCATGGGTATTGATCTTGATATACTTCTAATGGATCATTATATGAATGCACTTAACCTCTATATGAATCTCTGCTATTTCCCAATAAATAAATATTATCTCTTTCTATGATTTTCCCAAATATAAAAAGGTAACTATGAAGAACGATTAATTATGCCAAGTAAATTCTTCTTATTCCTAAGTGAATTTATTAAATAAAGTTTAAATCTTTGAGTCCTTGTTATTTATTCTTACCAACCCTAATTATTTTTCCAAATAAATCAAGGTTTATATCTTTAATCAATGTTTGCAACCATTAATTATGAATGAAGAATGAAGAATAAATAAATCCTGATAATCCATTATGTGTATATCAATCACAACCCCAATCACAAAACACCCATCATTGGGTTCACAACCCTAGTAAGGGAATTTAGCTACTCATGACAAAGAACAAGAAATAAGAAATTGAAGAATTCATAATTGCTTACTTTGGAAGAAAAGAGGAATTGATAATACTTGAATCTTCAAAAACTAGAGAGTATTTGATATTCTAAGTCAAGAGACAAAAACATAATAGCTGATTATAATTAAAACCCTACAATGACTATTTATAGGTTCTGAAAACGTGAAAGTTATAGATTTGCACTTTGGTCCCCGTCGATACCAAATACGGTCCGTAAATTGAAATACGGACCGTAAACCGAACGATTTACGACCAGGTCTTCCTTCAAGGCTTGAGCACTTGCAATCTCTTGAAATACAGACCGTATTTTGATTTACGGTCCGTCTTCTGCATAATCTTCTTTCAACTTTCAAAACTTTGACTTTCTTCCAGATGCTTGAATGGTTAAATACGCTTTGAAATACGGACTGTAAAGTGGAATACAGTCCGTAAAAGTTGTTCGTAAATCACCATTTCCTTAGCCTAAAAACAAGTTTTCGGTTCTTCTTATTCTTAAATACTCCCATGGAATACGGCCCGTATTTGAGAATACGGTCCGTAAACTGAGTTTACGACCACTTCTGCAGTTTTAACTGTTTTTCATTCCAAATCTGTTTCGTTACCTGAAAAACACTAAAAACACATTAAATAGACACTAACTTGCTTAAAAACAAGTAAAACTTCTCGTAAAAAGTCCTTGAATGTGCCATAAATTCCCGGCACATCAACGCCTCGGCCTCTGGCCTGCCAGGAAAAGCATAACCACGGGCACCACTACGGCCGCTCTGGATGGACTGAGCTCCTCCTCTGGAATCATGAGAACCACCTCTACCAGATTGATAACCACCCCTAGAGGACTGTGAAGCACTGCGGCGTGTCTAAGCACCACCTCTACCTGAAGAACCACCCCGGCTACCAGAAGATGCCGGAGTCCTAGGGGTCTGGAACCTGGAACCCTGCTTGGCCCTACTCTGTCTCGACTGGGGGCACTCTCTAGCAATATGCCCGGTATCTCCACATACACAGCAAGCTCTAGATGTCGGAGGATGAAACACTAAGGCTGAAGAACTGGAGTAACCACCTCGGTCGGCTGGCCGAGAATAAGAGCCTCCAGAAACCTGCCCTGAACCATAACCACTATGCCTCGAAAGGCCAGCTGAAGAACTCTGTAGCGCTGATTGAATAGAGCGGATGGAATGCAGCTGATAAGTCCTGGCTGACTGGACCATACCTCTAGAAGTTGACCCATTGTAATCACCATACTGACGGGGCTTCTTCTCACTACCCCTACCAAGGGCTCGGGCCCTAGTTGGCTCAACACTCGCAGCATGGTCTACTACTGACTGAAAGGAAGCATCTATGGCAACAAGATAAAGACACGCCACATGTAAGGCAAGTACCAGTCCCCTACGAACTTTCTAACCCTCTCAAACTTAGTAGGAATCAACTGCGAAGCATAACGCTCCAAAGATAGAAATCGAGCCTCACACTCGCCCCTACTGACATACCCCTCTGATATAGGTGGATGAACTTATCTCTCCTCTGGTCCCTCATAGTACGAGGAACATATTTCTCTAAAAAACCCTGATGAAACTGCGTCTTAGAGAGTGGAGGCGACCCCACGGGCAGGCAATCAATAAAGGACCTCCACCAAGTCTTCGCGTCCCAACGCAACTGGTAGGACACGTGGTCAACCCCATGAGACTCAACAATCCCCATCTTATACAACCTCTTATGTATATCCATCACAAACTCATAAGCATCCTCGCTCGACATACCAAAGAATCTAGGTGGCTCCATCTTCAGAAATCTACCAATCAGCTTCTGATCTCCAAGGGTCATAACTGGGCTCGTAACGAGCCTAGAAGCACCCAAAGGTACTGGAATCCCATTAATTTGAGGGGCCGTGCGAGCGAGCGCATCCCCGCCGAGCCTCCGTCCTGCTCGGAAGTTTGTGCTGTGCTCTAGAATACGTGATCCCCCTAGAGTAGGGGTACCACCCACGGCATGTTGTCCACCTATGGCATGTTGTCTGGGCTGGTCCCTGCCCTCCCTCAACTGCATGCTCACGCGTAGGCTAGCGCTCTGGCTCAGGTGATGCTGATCTATCGCGCCTCTGTCCAGCTACAGAGGCCTCGCCCCTGGCTGATACGACACCACGACCTCTAGCACGGCTGCAGTCTCTAGCGCGACCTCGCCCTCGTTATTTGTCCCCAACTGCGAGCTCGGGCACCTCATCCTTAGTAATGGTAGCACGCGTCCTTACCATCTATGAGAGAATAGAAGTGAATCAGATACCAATTCAAGTATTCTAGATACCAATTTGAATAATGTAGCATGAATGAATGAAAGAATTTGAAGTTTCCTAAATGTCCCATAGCCTCTCACAGATAAGTACGGAGCTCATCGTACTAATCCGCAAGACTCTACTAGATATGCTCTTCTACTTATAGACTGGGTAACCTAGGGCTCTAATACCAACTTATCACGACCCAAATCACAAATCGCATGGGCACCTAACCAATTCCCACTGGTAGGTGAACCCATCCCTTACTCAACTTCCAAAAACAACATAAGAAAGTAAATAAGAAGAAATAGCAGTCTCAAATCATAAATAGATAATCATGCGGAATCCTACAACATAAAACCTTGAATCTGGTCTGAATAGTACAAGAGCAACTAAGTACATATGTTTACAAAATAAAATTCTTGAAAAATAAAATTGTCTCAGAGTGGGAAAATAAAGACAGAAGGATAGAGGAGTCTCCGGGCAGCGGATCCATTAGATGCTCACCCTGGACACTCGAAAGCATAGCCTCGGGATCACTCTCGAGGGGTAGAAGTAAAGCCTACTACCAACTCCACACTTAGAAAAAGAGTACAACAAGGTAGTATCAGTACATACACCATGTACCCGTAGGTATCATAGGCCAACAACAGTTAGATAACATATATAAAAGAAAGAAACTGAAAGATATGCATGCGAGCAGTCAAGTACCATCACAACACAGTCCAAAAATAAATAACACATGTGATAGGAATGCTAAAGCAGAATCAATGAAATATATGAATGAAGTAATGAGTGCATATGCACTGGCCACTGTCTGTCTCCGTACACGCATGCTATAGCCGGATAACCTCCACGTCTCCATAGTCATGACCCATGGGGGACCCGCGAAGTCCATGTACTAGTCACTCTACACACAGCCCAGAGATGACTTCCACAACACCATCCACTCTGCACACATCCCAGAGGTGGCTTCCATATCACTAGCCATTCCGCACACAATCCAGAGATGGCTACTATATCAAATCTGTTCATAATCTCGGATGTTTCTTTCTCACTTATCACCATCAGTACCAATCACAATTCATATCAATGTATCATGCAAAATGAGTATGAATTCAATGCATGAGTATGAATGCAATGCATAATATCAATCTCAAATGTAATCATATCAAATCTAAATCGTGCCTCTACGAGCATATATCACAATATCAATACCGAATCAAGATTTTTCCTTTATCAATGATGATGTCAAGATAAGTGAGAGACAAACGTATCACAACCACAACATGACAATTTAGCAACAAGTCCAAACCACACACATAGCAACAGGCCAAATCACAACAAACGAGGCAACAACCCCACAGAGTCAACCAACAATACCAACCTATGACTATCCATCCCAACTTCATATCCGAAGGCTTAACATGCTTTCTCTGTCAATAACTAACTCTACATATGCTTCGCTAACTGGAGTCTAACCAAAAAAGTAAGCCGTAACCTACCTCGCTGTCGAGCTGGTGCCACGAACTGTCAAATCTAAGCCTTGCCCTTCCGAAGAGCCTCCGAATACTCAAAGTCTATCCATTACCGAAATTTAAGTTAGAAACGGGAAACAACGGTACCCATATTTCTATACATTCATTCGAATAAAAATCAACTAAGGAAAATAGTGAAATCAGACCCCACAAGGATAAAACGGGTATTTCAAAAGATAGGATTGGTAACCCAACGTTCTAGAAGTTTAATTCTACTCTCCAATTGCTAATTTAGTGCAATCATTGATCAATTTCATCATTTAAGGCAAAAACCCCAAATTAGGAATAAACCCTAGCTTTTCCATATTCAATTTCTCAACTCAAATTGAAGATTCAAGCCTATTGATTACCAATTAATGAAATTCCATGCTTAGCTTAGTCAAATCCATCAATTAATCGCACATTTAAAGCCTAGAATTCAAAGAATAAATTTAAGGTTGAAACTCATCTTCTCCAACTAGCTTTCTAGATTTTCACCATAGATTTCCATCTTAGGAAAGTAAGTAATGGATAACAAGGTGGAAGAGACTTACCCCAAGATGAATCCACTCAGAAAACACTTCAAATGGGAAATGAAGAGTTTAGTTTAGGGATTTAATGAATTTGGAATAGCATCTTTTGCTCCAGCGGAAGTGGTTCCGCTTCCGCGGATTCGCCTCGGCAGAGACCATTCGCTGGGGCGGATTTCAGTAAAATATCAAGACTTCGGCGCCTACGGACCCAGCCTCGTGGTCATGGAATTCTCATCAGATGTCTATTTGACCAGGTCAACCCCCAACGGCCAAAAACTAACTTCCCAAGCAATAGTCCAAAACGCTCTCAAGTGCCTCGGGAACCGAACTGAATACCCCCACCAAGTAATAATCGACCCTCCGGACCTCACGGTATCGACAAATTTCCTAAAAAGGTCCGTTTACCCAAAAGTCAACTATCGGTCAAAAGTTTTTCAGTTTAAGGTTCTAATTCTCATAAGTTACCATAAGACTCGCCCATTACCTCGGAAACCGTGTCGTCCATCCCCACGGGTCAAAATCATATTAACAGGGCTCGGGGAAGGGTCAACGGGGGAAAATGGGTCAAAAGTGCAATAACGGCCAATCGGGTCGTTACATTTATACATGTGATTATACTGTAGACTAGTGAAACAAATATTGGAGATTCTTGAAAGAACTGTGTGTTCTTGTGGATTGTTGTATTTTCCTTCAAGAACTGCACCGGCGAATACCATCCTTTAGCAGTCAATAATAAATGGATGAAAATCAAATTTTAATAGAGATAACGAAATAATGGAGGTGATTTCTTTCAAAATTTAACTCTTGGGAGACAAAGTTACATGGTAACTATATTGGTGGAAGATAATAAGTAGTATGTGCACGCAGGTTAACCCAAACACCATCATTGTCAACTTTTTATGACGTTTGATATGGAAAGATATAATAATCGGTCTAATATTTTTTTATTGCTTTTTAATAAAATAAACTAATATAATATTTCGAATAAAAAATTACATCATAATGGGAGAAAGACTTTTTGACACTCCGTCGTTAAATTGGTATAAAATAAATATTCATAAAAATGAATATTAAGATAATTAATCGATGGCTATGTCCATCGAAAGTTTCCCCAGAACGTACGTACTGTCGGAAACCAATCAAAATTCGATATGAATCTTCTTGATGATAGATTTGGGATCGAAAACTTTTTAAAACATATTATATAATATATCTTGTTGTAAAAATATTATTTTGACAAAGTTAAACCGTTAATAGTCTGTCAGCGGTGAAATCATATTACAATAGGGCAGTCACAAATACTCCTTGAAATGTTTCGACAAGCACCTTTTTTCATCGAAAATTTGTTTAGATGAATGTATTTCGATAAAAGTTTTGACAAGTACTTTTTCTCATCGAAAATTTGTTTCGACTAGGTGTATTTTAATAAACGCTTCGACAAGCACCTTTTCTCATCAAAAAATTGTTTCGACTAAATGTATTTATATCACTGTCACTATTAAAATGTCGTTGGTAATTTATTGTTTCCAATTTTTCTTTTATGGATTTTTCCTTTGAAATTTCTCTAAATTATAGTAGTAATTTTATTATTTCCTTTTTACTACATTTTTGGCCTAAAGACAACCTATATCAAGAGCGATTTGAGTTGGCTAGATCTAAGACTTGGAACGTGACGTGATTTTATTCTCTATTTTTTAGACGTAGTTAATAAAAAAGTAAATGATACCCTATTGTGCGTGCAACCTCATCCAGACTTGGTGATGCTATCATTCGAATTTTGACATCCACCGACCGAATTGTTAGTTAGTAATGGGATACATGAGATCCACCTCACAAATAATAAGGGATTTGCACTTTGTAATAGTCACGACCCTAAATATTTTCTCATTAAAAAAAAAAAAAATTGAAGCCTTTATATCATTCTACTAAACAATTTCTGAACTCAGCCTCACTAGACTAATCCTGTTGAGTTTAAATTTATTTCAAATCTATTTGTATGAGCTTACTCATATTATCAATTTTAGTTTAATAAAGCGACACTTATTTCGGTACGGAGGAAGTACATATTTGAAAACTACATAAAAATTATTTCTACTATAAGTCATAATAATTAATAATTAATAATTAATAATTTAAAATATTTAAAAAATATATGAAAAAATTATTATCAAAGAGCAGCTTGTTTTGCTCTCGAAATTTGAAAAACATCACTTAGATTGAAACGGATGGAGTAATTAATAAAATGATAAGTTTACTATATCACCTTTAGAATATAATAAATTCAATATTTTGAGAAATACATTAGAAAATGATTATAATTAATAATGAGGGTAAATTCTGTCTTGTTTTTTCAAACCAGACAAATAAAAGTGAACATATATTTTTAGTACAGTCGATAAGAAAAGGTGGACGAAGGGAGCAGAAAAGCTCTTAAAAGTAAGATTTTGGCTGTCTCAAAATAGAAGCATTAAGCCAGAATGATTACACTTTGGGCAAATCTTGACTCTTTTGAGCACTCCAATCCCATGATTAACAAATAATTAATTAATACACTAATCCGAAGTTGCAGCGACCTTGCCACTTATGTGTAGTTTCAAAATTTCCATAAAGCGATTTGCTTGTTTTGTCTTTATTATTGCACCGACAGCATATGTGCTTTTTGTTCGGTTCAACAAATCTGAACAATATTTCATGTCTGATTCTTGGATCTGACTACCGGTCTTCAATGAAACTTCCATCACCATCCCAAATGGAATAAAATAACATGTCCCAAAAGTTCCCTTTTTACTTTTTATTTCCCATGTGGTGCCCGTAACTATTTTGGGATCGCTAATTCAAATTTACTTAGAAAAAATTTGCTATGGGATAAAAGGTTCCGATCAAAGGTTACTCCATTTCCATGGTTCGAGCGCAAATTTTTGGTTAAAAATGAAAGAGCACTTATTACCCCACCACAATCATGCAGGATTGTCTCCAAAAGTTATAATACGAGAGGTCCAAGGGAACAATTTCCATACTCTAAAAAAGAAAGAAGTATCTGAGTTTTGTTGATTCTCCCACATCTATTGTGGAGGGGTGTTTGGTCTCCTCATATGGTCTTGAGCAATCCTTCTATCATGAGTTAGCTTTTGGTGTTGAGTTAAGTTCGCATCCATATTTCAACATAGTATCAAAACTAGGCTCATCTCAATTGATTGTTTACCCGATATTGGGCCCTGTCTTATATTGTCCACGCTTCATATGTCTAGTCCTGGGCGTGCGGGAGGTGTTAATTCTCCCTCATCGTTGTGGATAGGTGTTTAGCCTCCTTATATGGTCTTGGCCAATCCTCCCGTGTGAGCTAGCTTTTGAATTAGGGCCAAAATCCATTATTTTACATGGTATCAGAGCTAGTCTCATCCAAATTCATTGTTTAGTCGATGTTGTCCCCCCCCTCCCCTCCCTCCCTCCCTCCCTCCCTCCCCCATCTTATATTGTTCACGCTTCAGATGTTCAGCCCTGAGCGTGCTCGGTGTTGGGAATAAACTAGCCGTAGAAATAATATTCACGGTATTTACAGCGGAATAATAATGTAGCACAGAGATACGCTAATCAAGAATAAAAAAAAAAAAGCGATAATGACACAGATTTTTACGTGGAAACCCAAAGGGGAAAAAATCACGGGCTGATAGGAGCAACTGATATCACTATAGTAGGATTTTACACTTTATAGGCCTGAGTAAAATACTCTAAAGACCACTATACACTCAAAAGAAATAACTCTCTTTTGATTTTTCCACCTCATCTCAATTTTCCTCACAGACTATGTTTCTTAAACCCTGCCTATGATGTCTCACTCTTCTTTCTCTCTTTGTTTTGTTGCATTGAAAGAACTGAGTGAGCTTCTACTTTTATAGGGGAAAATATTTGGCCTCCAAGCACAAAAGGAGAAGAAAAAAAGAATTAAAAGTTGTCTTCCACAAATTTTTTCTTGCTCCCCAAGTTCAATTTGTAGGCAAGCAAATTGGCACATGCCAATTGCCACATGGGGTCGAACCCCCTCACTAGAGGTGTTCATTCTCCCACATAGGTTGTGTGATGAGTGTTTGGACTCTTTATATGAAATTGAACAATCCTCCCCTAATGATCTAGCTTTTAGGGTTAAGTTAGGCCCAAAGTCTATTTCATTAACATGGTATCAGAGCTAAGCCCATTCCAATTCATTATTTACCCGATATTGTGTACCCATCTTATATTGTTCACGCTCCAGATGTCCAACCTTAGACGTGCGAGGGTATTAATTCTCCCACATCGGTTGTGAATGGGTTTTTGGTCTGCTTATATTGGTCTTGGATAATTCTCCTCAGTGAGCTAGCTTTTGGGATTGAGTCAGATCCACGATCCATATCTCAACAAGTTCAAATATATTTTGATTATGGAAACACAAAAGTTCCATGGAAACAAATGTTCTATGCAAACATTCTCTCAAGGATTAATCCAAGCACACAACATCACACTAGAAATTACTTTCTAAAAACACTTCCAAATAATAGCTTTCCAGAAAACGTCCAAAAACCAAATACAAAATTCACTTCGGCTGCGATTTGTTGGATTTCCAAATGTCATACAATTAGAAACAGACACTTGCTTTTGAAATGGGAAATGGGTTGGCTCTTTCATCGAGATGAGACGTCCAAAAACCAAATACAAAATTCACTTAGGCTGCGATTTGTTGGATTTCCAAATATCATACAATTAGAAACGGACACTAGCTTTTGAAATGGAAAATGGGTTGGCTCTTTCATCGAGATGAGAGTACATGTGATACAACTTTCTTTTTAACCTTTTCCAAAAGAAAAGATATCATTTATATTTATAAAAATAATTTTAGGTTTATATTTTTCATTTCACTTTTAATAAGATGATTTATAGCACACAAACATTTGTGGCTTAGACTACAAATTGTGAAAGTCTTTATTTTTTTCTTAAGTTTCATCTTTAAAGTATATCACATAAATCGAGACAGAGATAATAGTATTAGAGCCTGTTTGGATTGGCTTATAAGTTGCTTATAAAGTCGTTTTGCCTTTTTTTTAGTGTTTGTGGCCAATTTAAAATTTATTTTGTGCTTAAAATAAGCCCAAAAAATTAATTGAGCCGATTTGGCTTAGCTTATCTAAAGCGATTTATAAGCTAAAAACGTTTTTATAAAAAAAAAAAAATAAGTTGGCCTACCCCAACTTTTTTTTTTTTTTTGGCTTATAAGCTGAAAGTTGGCCTACCCCAACTTATTTTTTTTGGCTTATAAGCTGTTTTTAGCTTATAAGATGCTTTTTTTTAAGCCTATCCAAACAGGCTCTTAGTCTCGTAGGTAAGGAAAGGTCAAATCCACGAGTTTGAGAATAAAGAATAGTTTTACGCATAGGAAAAGAGTTCTAACTTCTACATCCGGATAATGTAAAATTTTCAGAACACTATATATAACGTTGGGCTAGCAGATATGTTTAAAGAAACAGGCCTTACATCAAACAAATTGGCTCAGATCGATCCCATTTTGTTCAAAGTAATTATGGTGTACAACTATTAAATAGGCCAATTGGCCGTAAAAGTTGCAGGATTTCAGATTATATCCGTGCAGGAAAATAATTTCGAGAGACATGTCGAATAGATAGATAAAAGTGCAACACCACATGTGCTAAACAATAAGTTTCTAAACACAATGTACACTAACTGCATTTACAGATGCCACATTTGTGCATAAATAATTAGTTGATCTATCCCAGAACTTAAGAATTAGACATGTCTTTTCTGAGACAACTCACATAATCCAAACTTTACACGTAACAAATTTCAAAGTTTTAATAAAAGTGATTGCTTCAGCACGCAGAGTGTCCCATCATAATGTATCCGGAAACGTGGGCTTGAAGTAACCATTAAGAAACCACCACATGTTCACCACTTTAACCGTCATAATCCACGTGCATAGAAGTACCTCATTATCAATCTCTAAGCAAACACTTAACTATTATTACTTCACTAATTATATGCTCCATACTGAAGCAAGCAAATGAAGTAGGCTGGATAAGATGTGAGCTCATACTGTAATACAAGGCCTAATGAAAGAATGGGTTTGATTTACTCCAGTTCAAGCTTAATCATAATATGTTTGAAACCATTGAGATGAAATTAAATAGTGATATAAATGAAAATTCATATAACTGACTCTCTCTTACTTTAAAATTAAGGCGTAGTTATTGGAGATTCATCTTTGACAAATCAGAGAATCAAAATCTACTCACATCACAGGAACAAGGTGACCTCTAATAAAGCTTCATAGTTTGATTGGAGAAACCATGAAGGGTCACAAAAGCCGTGTCTACTGACCAGAGGCGAATCTAGAGTTTGTACTTTATGGGTTCAAATTCAATATTCTACCACTTTCATCAAATTTACTGAGTTCACTAAATATAGCCAGAACCTAGATGGGTTCAGATGAACCATAGCTTGTAAGTTGGATACACCCCTACTACTGACCCACCCCAAGACCCACGGTATGGTCTCAACCTACTTATGTGTAAGTGCAGTTTCAACGTGGTGTTATTATTATGGCTTCTTCAATCCGCTACAATATAAATGACATGGCTTGCTAAAACCAGACTAGCCATCATTTGAGTTGCCAGCTCCTTGCTGCATCATGTTTGGTCCCTTAAGCTCATGAGTATTGCTATGGAAATGGATGAAAACCATGAGACTTGGATTTAATCCTAAGACACTAAAAATGATATTTCCCCCGTGTCTAAATCTTAATGACCGGAGTTATCCCATAAGGTTTACAAATACAAGGCAGAATAGTCTAAGTACGTACATGTACACCCATGCTGACCTAAACACCAGCATTTTATAAAATAAAAAAACAGCAAAAGGAAATAATACCAAAGCACTATACGAGGCATTCTTTTATAATAAAGGAAGCGTCAGATTTTGAGGTATTTAAAGATGTTGACACGATGTTTTGTATACCCCTAGATAATATCCTGGCCTAACCCTGAATGCCAAATGATGAAGATACAATGAAAGGAACTTAAGCAATTTGGAACTTGCTATTTGAGAGAACCACCAAAACCTAGCTCAGCAAAAATTACTATCTGAAAAGGAATGTATATACAGTTTTAGAACAGCTTATGTATTGTTTAAAACTATTTCCACCTTTTTTCATCATGCGCTATAACGAATCAACCCTGCAATGAAGGACCATGACCAGCTATGGCAAGCAGCACACAGTGCAAGCCAACAGAAGTGGGTGGCAAGAGAGCTGTTCCAAGAACTTCCGAGAGTTGTCTATTCATACTAAATAAGTTGCTATAAAAGTTCACAGAAGAAAATTATTTCCTAAATTACGAATAAAGATCTGAAAGCACAAGCCTGCATAATACTGCTGACACAAGTAAGTGCCTCCACTCATCCATCCAATAATTCGGTCCACATTCATCCCAAGCAAGGATTTAGGCTAAGAACTTAGTCACTCAATTCCAATAACCAAATTTCACACATCGTTCTCACAAGAATACATTAAGGAGTTACCGAGTTCAATCATTGGCACCACAATATCTCCTATACATCTGCACCACTGTAGCAGCACGGACACAAACAAGGCAAGGATGTCATCTCTTCCCATGAATGCAGATCCATGATCAAAGTGAACTTAACGTAACCTGTTTATCACTAAGCCTAAACTCCTAACTCCCTGCCATTTCATGCTTTCTGATGATATGCATTTATATTCATACAACTGCTTGTTTGCTGTCCTTCATTTAACCAGAATATGAAGAATAAATAAATAGGCCGCAACAATTTGCTCCGGTAATCTGCCCCTTTATGCTTATCAAACTAATGATTGGTACCTAATCATTTCTCTTAGATGAAGAGACATCCACTTAAATACATCTGATTTTTGCCTAGGCCAAGCTATGCATAGTAAACAATTGTGTACAAGTAGCACAAACGACGATATGCTTGGATGATACAACCACTACATGTTCAACCAAAGATTATATCTAACCTGAACCAAAGCATACTTTCTATTAGGAAGGAAAAACACAATCCAAGTTTAACTAGTCATGCCATAGAAGCTTTACCCAGTTTATTACAACCATTGTTCATTAAGTTACTAGTCCCAAAATTGATCAGAGATAACATATTCTTTAACCAGTAAAACGTCGCCTCAATTCAAATGAAAATGTACTTCATGCAGGAAAGAGTTTCTTTATAGCAAAGGTCTTTAAATTGCTAATAGTGAATGTCCAGGTAACATAATCACACAACTGCAATAATGAGACTCAGTCTATTTAGCCAAAAGCAATTGTTCAGAGGAAGACA
Source organism: Lycium ferocissimum (assembly GCF_029784015.1). NCBI lineage: Eukaryota > Viridiplantae > Streptophyta > Magnoliopsida > Solanales > Solanaceae > Lycium > Lycium ferocissimum. The sequence continues at coordinate 5,461,314 of NC_081345.1, read as the reverse complement.
CAAATGAAGCAAAACTTCCACAGACATTAACTGCTGATATGTAATTCAAAACATATATTACTCTTCACCATCAGCACTCTACAATCCACTAAACTGGTTCGTTGGACTGATCCAAGCTAATACGATTCAACCATACCAGGAGTTTTACGATTCAAAATTGCAACTCTCAAAAACAAGAAAGAACACAACCTTCAACTAAAAGCACTATATTACGTAATATTTTTTAAATCAACTTAATTGCATAAGATGATCTTAGCTATCATGAATCAGAGGAGAGGAAATTTTCACCATCTGCCTTAACAAAATAGATGCACAAAAAAATGTAAAAAGATGGAGAAAATGCCATTCAATGATAGTTATACACATTATCAACAAACAAGACCATGTAGAAAGCGCTAAAGTCTGTTATGACTTTAAGAAAAAAGAGTACTAAAATCTGAGATTAGTGAAGGAAGGTGCAAATAAAGAAAAAAATTATAACTAAAAACATATGCAATACAAGAAAAGCAATAATAAGAACAAATAAGAATTTGCTAGATAGCAGGGATGATCTACTACAATCAAATGAATACATTAAATAAGATTCAGGCAAATCATGTTTCAGAACTAATCAGATTTAATAGCTGCCTTTTTATACTAAATTTCTAGTATCCTCTTTCCATTTACTAACGCATTCACTTATGACGATTACCTAGAAAATATATTGCTTTGTCAACTATATATATTCTTTAATACCTACCTATTCAAGAGGGAGAGCAGTAGAACACACCTTAGTGCCTTGGTGCCTGCATAAAAGCACCACCTAACTTTGGCAAAGTGCACAACCTAAGTTGCAACTTATGTCAGACCTGAAGTGTGCCTTAACGGAGCCACTAATAACACTGCTGCAAAGTATAACTATTTAACTAATTAAACACAAACTAATTGTAATGATCAAGAAAATATCTCACATTGTCGCCAAATTTGAGGGATGAGATGCTTATTGCTACTTCTGGTTGACCATAATCAATATTTGGAGGTTGCTATAGACGGGCAAATTCTGTTGCTGATTCCCTTTTCAAAACTGGTAGCTATTAACAGGAAGATGTAATCATGTATTATTCCATTATGGAACTACCTAGAGACACAAAAGGGAAGATGAGAATGGATCAAATGCAAATGCCAAACTTTAGAGCAAGGCAAGACACAAGAAGACACACTTTCTATTGATGATCATCCCCAACAGTCATGGTGTTCTACTGCTTCTTCTTTTAGAATTTACTCCGTAATAGAAAAGTTTCTTTTCTATCTTTTGTTGTCCAAAAACTTTTCCCGATAAAAGGGATTCATCTTTTAACCAAAATGCCTTGAGAAACACAGACAATCTGGAAGCTAGCATAGACAATGTTACATTTATGTGAAGTAGCTTATGTTAACTACCTTCTATCCCTGAATCATCCCAATAGTAAAGGGTTGGATATGTCCAACACCATACATAATTTTTGAGGAGGTAAGGCTCCATATCCCCCTCCTTCATGTATTCTCCTCTTGGAATCAAATATACAAGGTACAGGTCATTCCAAATCCCCCAACACCATAGGAGGTGAAAGCCTAGGTGGATGGTTTTAATAAAAATAAAATAAAATCCGATAAATGGAGTATTTTAACCAATTTAGACATGAAAAGTTCCACCTTGATGGGGATGGATGGAAAATGTAGTGAGCAAATAGGGCATGTAATGAGACTGAACTTCGCATTTGATTCGACCCTTTCATCCAACAATTCTGTCATCTGAGACTTAGCAAGTCTTTGATCTTATAAGAACTTCAGCCAAACATGGACATCCTAACCAACATGGCTATTCTCAAACCCACAAGTACTTGACAATTGAAGCCTCTTAGGGTCAACCAACTCAAGTTATGGCATAAAAGCAGTATATCCTTGCGACTTCATACAAGAGGTGTTCCAACTCTTAGCCTCGACCTTGTTCATACATGAAAACCAATTAAATAGCAAGAAGAATTAGAGACATGTAGCAAGACACTTGGTGTGCGGGTCCCCATCGCTTGAACAACTCTGCTCACCCATCAAACAGTCGACTCTACTTCAAAGCCCAGACATTCAAGTAACAATCTTACTGCAGGACAGAGGTACTAAAATGGAAGAATAACTTAAAAAGTGAAGAACGCAAGATCATTCCAATTTGTATCGAAGATTATCTTCATAGAGAACCATATGTTCTTGTAGGTTCTCACTTTGTAGTATATTGCTGTAGCTAGAATTCTTCTATCATCAATAAAGTTATTCCACACTATCCAAAATAAGAGACTGAAGAAAGCAAAATCAATTCTTAGCAGCGCATCACATCTCAAGTAATACATAGCTACCATTCGTAATTATAACACTAGCTAATAAATGAAAAAGCTTGTAAAGTGAGATAACTAGGAGTCGCATGATCCTTCACCCTTTTGAATGCAGTTTTCTTGCCAACATAATTGTTAAACCAGTGCAGATGTATGATTGTGAGCACATAGTGTAGCTGCCTATCATCCTACAAATTTGACACGCCTAGCTACCAAGCAAGTATATTTTATAATGAATTGCTACTGATCTTATCAAAAAAACTAAAGTAAGCTAACCAGTAAGCATGAGCAGATCGTAACATAATCTTTAAAATATTACTCCCTCCATCCCGATTTAAGTGTCTTACTTTCCTCTTTGGTTTGCCCCATAAAGAGTGTCTCTTTCTATATTTAGTAAATTTACAATTCAAGCATACTACGTGGCAAGTTTAAAACCACTAGATTCAAGTGATATTTTAGTACATTACATATATCTTTAATTTAGGACCACAAAATTCAAAAGTATCTTTTATTCTTTAAATTTCGTGCCTAGTCAAACTAAGACACTTAAAATTGGGACAGAGGGAGTACTGATAAAGCAAAGAGACACAAACTCCAAAAAAAAAATAAGTTGAAAAGAATATCAATTGTTCCTGCAAGAAAGCATTATAATTGCTGCAGTATGCATCCAAAATTAGCGGTAAAAAGGAACAATTTTTCAAGTCAATAGTTAACATTTATTTTCGGCATCATCCACCAAAGAGGAAATCCTATACCCTTTTCATCTTAACCCCAGAAGCAGAGATATAGAGATGAAGAAAGATCAGTCAGCATCGACAGATTGGACCTGGGAAGAAGAGGATTCGAGTTGGAGTCGTTTAAGAGCTTCTTTGTGGGCCCAAGTTTCAAGGGTGAGATCGGGCTTAGCATTAAGGCCCACACCAAGGATAACTATAGTGAGGAAGCTGGTGACGTAGCAAGGGAGTTCCCAATCTTCCCATTTCCTGGACTGACCAGCTGGTGGTGGAGGCCGGTTGAACAGGTACCCGTTGGGCCGTTCTTGGTGGCCCGGCGTAGTAAACGGGTTCGGGCCGTGTCCTCCTCTTGTTCGGAGCCCCGAACTAAGACGGGCACGGAGCATGCCTGCAAAGGGTTTCGCCGACGTCATCGTTATTATGAAGAAGAACAGAAAGAAGCTGCAATTAATTATGAGTGATAAAAAGGTTTTAAAATTGAATAGAGGTAATCAAGTTTTAATTATCTAGAAGAGGTGATAAAATTTGATCAGTAATTAAGGGTTTTTGGACTTATCAAATAATTTTATTTTTAACACTTTGATCTAAATTTTATTTTTAATATTTTGGCCCTAAATTTTATTTTTAACATTTTAACTCAATTTAATAAAATTCTAATTATCTAAAATTGGTCAGGAAAAAATCCCCCTCGTCCCACCCCTCACCCCCCTTCCCAAAAAAAAAAAAAAAATTAAAAAGGTTTTGATTTTTTATTTTTATTTTTTCACCAGCACCTTCCAAAAAAAAAAATTTAAAGTTTTGAAACTTTTTTTTCACTAGCCCCCCTCCTCCACCCACCCCTCACCCCCGTGACCCAACACCCCACCCTCTCAAAAAAAAATTAATTTTAGTTTTAAAAAAAAATTGATTTTGGTTTTTTGCACCCACCCTCTCGCCCGCCCAAAAAAATAATTTTTCTTGAAAAAAAAATTTGTATTTTTTTTTATTTCTTACTCCACCCACCCCAAAAAAAATTAATTTTATTTTGATTTTTTGCACCACCCATCCCTCCCCCCCCCCCCAAAAAATCATTCCCTTTTTCTTTGTTCTTTTCTTTCTTCTTTTATTTAGAAAAAAGTTACTCAAGAAAAAAAAAACTCACCCGATTTACGTAATTTTCAGATCGGATTTCATTCGTGTAGCACTGAGCTTTACTTCATGGGTTATTTATGCTCATTTGGTTATTAAAACAATGTTGTTTTATTTCAATTATTCATCTAGGTATAACTGTTGATTTTCTAATAATTTACAGTAGCAGTTACAATTGTTGCAACAAGTGCTAAAGATGTTGTATAAGAGCTTCTGAATTTATTGCAACAGCTGTTTTAGTTTTTGCAAAACTTGCAATAATTTTTGCAATTGTTGCAACTTCTATACTAATATGTTGCAACAACTGCTAAAATGTGTATAAATAATTTAGCCTACTTGTTGCAACAACTGTGAAAGCTATTGGACAGCTTCTTGTGAAAGCTATTGGACAGCTTCTACTCTTTTCAACAACTCACTGACTTGTCGCAACAAGTAGACTTCTTGTTGCAACAACTACATTAGTTTTTGGAGATATTTTACAGCTGTTAGATGAAACAGAGACAATCAAAGCTGTCACCAACAACTAAGTGATCAGTTACAACAACTCACCTAAGTGATATGTTGATCTTGTTTCAAATCACAAATGTATGTTTTGTTGTTAATAAACTGCTGAAAAATTTCCAATAAGTAATAAATATGTTGCAACAACTTTGTAACATGTTGGAGTTTTTCCAACAAATAACAAGACTTGTTGCAACAACTAGTTAGTTGTTGAACATATCACAACAAATAGGAGGACTTGTTGAAACAACCATTTATCTGTTGGACTTTATCCAATAAGTGACAGGACTGGTTGCAATTAACAAATCTATTGCAGCAACTAAGTTACTTGTTGGGGTTTGTCCAACAAGTGACACGACTTATTACAACAACTAGGTTGGTTGTTTGAATTTTTCCAACAAGTGGAATGACTTGTTGCAGAAATTAGGTAGTTTGTTGTGTTTTATCCAACAAGTGATATGTCTTGCTCAACAGTTATGTTACTTGCTGCAACAAATACTGCAATTGTTGTAACAGATATTGCAATTGTTGCAACAGATACTGCAATTGTTACAACAACTATGATATGGTTCACCCATATTTAGTGATCAACAAAGAGAATCAATGATATTTAATGATAAACAAAGGAAATTAATTATATGTAGTGATCAATATATATATATATATATATATATATATATATATATACTTAATCAATTTGATGGTATTTTGAGTCATGACATATGATCAACTAAGTCACTATGTAGTAAATCGAGTGATCATTAGAGTGATTTGATGTGAACTACTTAATTCACCCATATTTAGTGATGAACAAAGGAAATCAATGATATTTAGTGATATATATATATATATATATATATATATAGTATTTTGAGTCAGGACAGATGATCAACTAAGTCATTATGCACTAAATCGAGTGATCATTAGAGCGATTTGATGTGAACTATTTGATTCACCCATATTTAGTCATAAACAAAGGAAATCAATGATATTTAGTGATCAATATATATACTTAATAATTTGATGGTGTTTTGGGTAAAAAACAGATGATCAACTAAGTCATTATGCACTAATTCGGGTGATCATTAGAGTGATTTGATGTGAACTACTAGATTCACCCATATTTAGTGATAAACAAAGGAAATCAATAATATTTAGTGATCAATATATATACTTAATCAATTTGATAGTATTTTGAGTCAGGACAAATGATCAACTAAGTCACTATGCACTAAATCAAGTGATAATTAAAGTGACTTGATGTGAACTATTTGATTCACCCATATTTAGTGATAAACAAAGGAAATCAGTATTATTTAGTGATCAATAAAGTGAATATTTTACAACAACTAAGTACATTGTTGCAACAGATGAGCAATCTGTTGTAATAGATAAGTAACTTGTTGCAACATTTGAGTCATCTGTTGCAACATATTAGTAACTTGTTGCAACATTTGAGTTATCTGTTGCAACATATTAGTAACTTGTTGCAAAAGCTTCAACAACTGTTGGATTTGTTGCAACAGCTGAGCCATTTATTGCAATGATTACTCGGTACCGTTGCAACAATTTACTCGGATTGATTGATTTTTACCGACAAGGTTAATCGTCAGAATGCAGCATTACTCATCTTTGTAACCATTTACTCAAAGCAACTCTTTGATTATTTCGAACAGATTGTTTAATCACATTGCAACATCTCAAAGAATGTTTGATTATTAACAACAAATTTGGAATCTGTTGCAACAAATTTGTAACTTGGTTGAAACTATCGAACATAAGAAAGTCATTTGCGGTAACAAGTGAGAATCTGTTGCAACAACTTCCTTGATTATTGCAATGACTTTATGACTTGTTTGAAACTACTGAACATAATTTGAAAAACTTAAATACATATTGAACATATAATATATTGATACTGAAGTTGTTGCAATAGATTTATTATATATATATATATATATATATATATATATATATAAATGACATAATGTTTATCATCCATCATAATCCACCAAGAACATAAAATACAAACTTATAAATATTGTTCGTCAGCCCCCTTTCGGCTCCAAAAGTACAAAATAACAGTTGTGATATGTTCAACAACTAACTAGTTGTTGCAACAAGTCCTTTTACTTGTTGGAATAACTCCAACATGTTACAGAGCTGTTGGAATATATTTATTACTTGTTGGAAATTTTTCAGTAATTTATCAACAACAGAACATACATTTGTGATTTGAACAAGATCAACATATCACTTAGGTGAGTTATTGCAACTGATCACTTAGTTGACAACTTCGATTGTCTCTATTTCATCCAATAGCTGTAAAATATGTCCAAAAACTAATGTAGTTGTTGCAACAAGTAGGCTAAATTATTTATACACATTTTAGCAGTTGTTGCAACAGATTAGTCAACAATTGCAAAAATTGTAGCAAGTGTTGCGAAAAATACAACAGTGGTTGCAATAAATTCAGAAGTTCTTATACAACATCTTTAGCACTTGTTGCAACAACTGTAACTGCTACTGTAAATTATTGAAAAATCAGCAGCTATACCCAGATGAATAATTGAAATAAAACAACATTGTTTTACTTACCAGATGAGCGGAAATAACCCATGAAGTAATGCCCAGTGCTACACGAATGAAATCCTTCCAAAAATTACGTAAATCGGGTGAGTTTGTTTTTTTTTTTCTTGAGCAACATTTTTCTAAATAGAAGAAGTAAGCAACAGAGCAAAAGAGGAGGAGGAGGGGGTGGCGGAGTGGGTGGGTGGAGTAAGAAACAAAAAAAATTCAAAACTTCTTTTCAAGAATTATTTTTTTTTGGGTGGGGGGTGGATGGGGTGCAAAAAATCAAATACAATTTTTTTTTAAATAAAATTAATTCTTTTGGGGTGGGTGGGTGGAGTAAGAAACAAAAAAAAAAAAAAATTAGGGGGGGTGGGGGAAAAAACCAAAAACAAAAACAAAGTTTTGAAAAGTCCAAAAATAAAAACTTTTCAAAACTTTTTTTTTAAACCAAAATTAATTTTTTTTGGGAGGGTGAACGTGGTGGGGTTGTTGGGTCACGGGGGAGGGGGAGGGGGTGAGGGGTGGGAGGAGGAAGGGCGCCCGGTGAAAAAACAAATTTTTTTTAGGGGGGGGGGGGGGGGTGGGGAAAAAATTTGGTGAACAAACTATCAAAACTTAAAAAAAAAAAAAAAATTGGTTAGGTTGGGTTGGGGCGCGGGGGGGGGGGGGGGGGGGAATAGTGAAAAAACAAAATAAAAATATCAAAACTTTTTAAATATTTTTTGTGGGGTGGGGGGAGGGAGGGCTGGTAAAAAATATCAAAAATTTAAAAAAAAAAAAATTGAGGAGAGGGTGGGGGGAGGAGGGTTGGGAGGAGGAGGTGGGGCTGGTGAAAAAACAAATAAAAAAATTAAAACTTTTAAAAAAAAAAATTGGGAGGGGGGGGGGGGCGGCGGGGGAGGGGTGGGAGGAGGAGGGAGTTCTTTGGTGAAAAAGCAAATAAAAAAATCAAAACTTAAAAAAAAATAAAAAAAATTGGAGGGGAGAGGTGGGGTGGGGGAAGGAGGGGTGGGAGGAGGAGAAGGGGGGCTGGTGGGTTTTTTGTGTTTTGTAAAAGTTTAAAAAGTTTTTAAAAAAATACATTTTAGACCCCAATCTCCTTAATCCCAAATTTAATTGAGTTTTGACTTGGGATGATCCCCACATATCACCTTTAGTAATTTCATAACTTGAGAGTCACCATAAGTTAATTCTTCCAAGAAACTGAAGAATCGATAAGGGGTCTATTGTGTACTTGTTTTGTTTCCTAGGGATTACTCGAACAAGAGGGCTGCAACGGCTCATCCATCAACGTGGCTCTTCTTGTCAACACCTTATGATGTTACACGTGGAGGCTCCTTACTAATTACTCGACTTATACAACTATGTTTTGGTACAAATAAGGACCCGTTTGACTATAAAGTTAGTCACTTTTTTTCGGAATAATTTTCCACTTTATTTAAAAGCTAGGTCTTAGTGTGCATTTGTTGCACGTGTCCCTTGTATTAATAAGAACATTTTAAAAAAAAAATAACATAAATATTGTTCAAAAGATGTGTTCGTGTTGTAATATAAAAATTAATAAGAAAATTGCAAACTGTAAAATGATAATTGTGTTGATCATATTTAGAAGTTTGATGATTTGATCCACTTTACTGATTCTTTCTTCCGTTTATTCTAACTAGTATATATACCCTTGCAATGCACGGTTAATAGTTAATAAAAGTAATCACAGTCTAATTAATCGCAAGCTAAAATTAGTTGTAAGGTAAATGTGATAAGAGAAAATATACGTGCTCAAATGGCACTAAGAAATGATGCATTTTTATACGGGATACAATGCCGCACCAAATGTGGCGTGGATATAAGTCACATAGATCCATTAGCATAAGATCGTCACGGAAGATATATAAATGGAAAAGTCGCATATTCGACTCGGTACATCCGTACTCGTCTCGACCCAACCCATCGTGATGGCACCCACACTATCTCCCTGGTGGGCGAACCACCCCCTTAACCAAATTCTCATTCATTTAACCAACTATAAATCAATAACAATTGAGTTAATCTTAAAACTGTCTAGTCATGCCATAATAAAATAAAAGTGCGGAATTCTAAACTATTGCAACTCCAAAGATCCGAAAGTCATCGTACAAGGACTCTAAAATATAAAGCTGTCTAAGAAATAATAGCTGTCTGAAATAGCATAAATGTCTGAAATGAAATAGACATCAAGATAAGAAAGATCTTCAGGCGGCATGGCATAGATAGGAGCTCACCCTCTGATCTGAACAACAAATAGCCTCAAGCTAGATGTGAGGTCTGGAAGAAGTCTCTGGCACATAATCTGCACTCAAATAAAAAGTGCAGCAAGGTAGTATTAGTACAAACACTATGTACCGGTATATATCATAGGCGACTAAGTTTAGTATCATGCATATGTTCATAAAATCAACAGAATAGACAGATAGGCACAACAGCACATAACCAAATGATATCCTCAAACATTCATCAACCAATCATAGAATTAAAAATGAGTCAAATGCAATGAAATGCAACCAATGATAGTATTTCGACCGTACACACATGCCAACAACTGTTTTTGCTCATTAGTCATGACCTGCAGGGGACCCGTGGTGTCCATGTACCACTCGCTCCAGAACTGACCTCGGATCACGAGCCCATAACTAGGCCACATCCTTACCCCTGTCAAATGTGTCTTATATATGTATCTGTATCCGATCACAGGATGAATCTTAACGTGGTTCAAGTCCATAACCTAATATGAAGCATGATTAATCAATAATATTAGTATCAATGAATACAAGCCCTCATGCCATAAGTCATATCAAGATCAGAATAATCAACTCAACAACAGTATGAACATACAAGATATCTCAAATATCAAGAAGAGTATATATTAACCCCTTCCTTCCAATTCACAACAAGTACACCTCATGTTCAATCCATAAAGTAATGGCGACAAGCCCACATAATCAGAAGTCATACCAACCTAAGTAGTATCCAACTAGTCTTCAAGTCCGAAAGCCTAATCATGCTTTCTCCCGCCAATTCTACTACATATATAATCAACTAATCAAAGTCTAACTCAAGTAAACCATAACCTACCTCAGATGCAGAACTAGAACAATGCACGCTACTCCACACGAGCTTTCCCCTTTTGTAATGCTTCGGAACACTCAAAGTCTAGGAATATAACGCTAAGTAAGCAATAGACCTTCTAATCAAATAAGAACAATAATTAAGGAAGAAGACCCAATTATTTCTACCCTTTTCAAATGGGTGAAACTATCATTTAACAACGAATTTATCATACTCTAAATCCCAACAGTCATATTTTTCCAATTTGTGGGTTTCTAATCAAATTATCCCTTTTCAAAACAATTTTTAGGCCAAAGTTTCCATTTGAATGGAACCCTAAGTCTCAATACATAATTCTCATAATAAATAATCAAATTCCCTTCCTAGAAGGTGATCGCCTACACTCCTAGATGATTAAACAACAATAAAATCAACCACCCATCAATTATGCAAGGGTTTAACAATTCTAGGGTTCAAGAATTTTCATTCACCATTAAAGAACCTTGACTAGTCAGGAAACTTAAAGAAGAAAAGGAAATGAACAACATAAAGGTTAGGACTTACCCTCAGAGAAGAACCAATCCAAGCCTTAGGAAAATTGCCTCTTACTTTCTTGGGAACTGTTTTTGGTGTTATGTGGTGAATGACTTCGAAATTTGCAATATAAAAGTGGGTTTCTGCCTCCTGTCGACCGCTGCAGCGGTCATTTCTTCGCTGAAGCGGTCTCGATGTAGCAGAAAATCCCACCGATATAGCGGACCTCATTAAACTCGAAATCCCGCGGCGGCGACTGGCGCCCTGCTGTGGCGGACTCGCTACAACTGTCCCCAGCCCGCTGCAGCGGTCGTATCCTACCACTGACCTCTGGTTTTTCACCAGTTTTTCACCCAACATCCCAACACCAATCCTAGGTCCTACAGACACAACAAACATGTACACACATGTAAAAACACACTACGGACTCACCGTGGCCTCGGAATTCACAACGGAGGTCTAATTTACTCGGTCCAACGCCCCTCCCCGTCCCCCCCCCCCCAACGTGATTAAAACAAGTTTTCAACCAAATGTACAAATACAATCAAATGCCTTTGTTTTAGAATTTACGGATCTTTAAGGTATCACCAGACTCGCTCCTAGTCTTGGAAAGAAATCGGCAGAGGTAAAATGGTCAAAACGTACATAACGACCTAGCGGGTCGTTACAACTTCCATGCTTCTTAATAGTAAAAGTGATACCGATCAGAGCATAAATATCTCTTTGCATAATATCAAACCTGTCATAAAAAATTAAAAAATGAATGAGACAAATAAGCAGTTATAGTGAAGACAATAAGTCGTAAGCAAAACCATTTTAGATTTATCTGATAAAAATAAGTTTGTCATTGCTTCATAATAACATCCTTGTTCAATAATGCATCAAGTTCATTAGATAGGCAAAATATAAAAAGGTATTTCATAAAAAATTTACATGTCTCCATCTTCGGTTATGGCCATTACAGTGTAGACAACCTCACGATATTATGGAAAATTACCCAATAAAGATATAATACATATTCTTAAAAAAAAAAAGGTACAATAACACAACAAACATGTACACACATTTTTCTATGTGCATACTTTGGTATCTTCATGTCATTCCTATCAACTTTAAGCTGCACTTTCCATGGACATTTTCAAAAGTTGTCCTTTATCTTAACAATATAGATATAGTTTTAGACTGTTTTATGGTAGTCATAATCAATTTTTCACTGTTACAATAATTCACCTAGTGGTAAACATCAACTTCATGTGGGGCCAATATAATCCACCACTATTTTGTATAAAACTGAACAATTAGCTAGACTCAACTGTATTGCACTTACACTATGATAAGAAGCTTAAAACATGTTAGTTCACCATCAAGATTGCATATTCATTTTGTAAAAAGACAGATTAATCTTTTGAGTGATTTTGAAGAAGTAAGACTAATACTTCGGTGTAACTAAATGATGATATTGTGCTTGTATTAAAAATCATTCATACAAACAGATTTATGTTGAATTTTTAATACTCATAGAAATCACACCTGTTACTGCACTACATCGACGCATACACACACATTCCAGTTTTAGCATTTCAAGACATAGTGTTAGAGATTAGTATAAAAGTCGAATACTAACCTCTTAGTCTTGTAGAACCGCGTATGTGAGAATGATTTGCTGGTCTCTCCCGATGTGGAAGTTGCCAAAGTCGCACCACACGAACCTTTAAATTCCTTGACAAATAATAGTTCCAGTTACATCAAAATTGTATTTCCAAGTAACTAAAAAAAATATATAAAAAAAAAAATTCTTAACAAGAGTAAGCAAGACCTTCTCCTCTTGCTTATTCTACCCAAAAATTAGCCAAGCTCTCTTGTGCAATATTAGAGGAGATACCCTCCCTTTGTGAATCTCATATTCTCATAAACTTTTTAAATGGTTATGATTTCCTCCAGTCATAACACACACACACACACACACACACTCAAGAGCATCATATCTATTGGTGATAATTATAGTGCTTCTTGGTGTTCCTGGAGACTCTAGTATAAGCTATCAAAGGATGAAATATTACCTTTTCTCTTGCCCTGCCATGCCAATAAGTAAAAAAGAAGAAAAAAGTTAATCTCAAAACACCATGCTGGTATAATAGCATTCAAAATAGCAAATAAGATGCCATCTGTTATCTTTATTAGAATAATTCTAGGCGGATTCCATCAAAATATCAAAAATAATACTTGAAGTGAACTGTTCTCCATTGTCAATGTTGACTGATTTATATTCATAAGAAAGCCCGTGCACCCCAGAAACCAAAACACAAAGTTAGCGATCAAACAGTTCCTTAGTTGAAAAAAATAAAGAGTTTGAACAAACATTCTATCTTGGGTAGCGGGGGATTGACAATGAATAGACCTTTGAGAATTAAGACAAAGTGAACTCTCCAAGAACATGAACTTTGGTAGAAAAATATAATACAATCTTTGAAACCCACATTGAATTAGTTGCTTTCTTTCGACAAAATGTATTGAAATTTAAAATTTTCCCCTGGTTGATAACGGATCTCTTAGCTCTAGCCTAAAAAATAAGAGCGATAGTGCCTACTGCTATTGAGGCAGGGCAGACACTTGTCTTAGACTGAATAGATTCTTGGAGGTTTAGCAGCAGACTTTTTCTTGCCGAGATCAAGGACACCCTTACGAACACTTGGGGCAGGTTTTCCCCTAAAGTGGAGATGAAAAAACTAAGCAAGCATGGATATCAAAGTAAACAAATACTTGGTTAAAGTAAGAATAAAATGATCGGGAACAATGCACATTATTAAAGTCCCTGTGCTTGTGTACATGTCGCTCGTTTAATTTGTTTAGATTTATATTCCAAAGGAAAAGTAATAACCCATTCTCTGCCACTTTACTTAGGCTATGTTATCCTTCTCTAAGACCACATTTATGATGATGAGGAACAACAAAAAGCAATGAAACCTTAACTTTAGAGACTGATTAACATCTGTTTCTGTTAGATAAATTTGATTGGAGGGTTTACTTGAATACAGATAAAAAATTATCATGCAGTTCGAAGAAGCAGTTTTAAGTTCTATTGAATGTTTTTGTCTCCTAGTGATTTCTATAATTGTGTGACGTACTAGCGTAAAAGCGAATTTTAGAGGAATATAATCTAAGAGGAATAAGATTTATAGGTCAATTAATCAATAGTTGCTCAACATGCCAACGCATCAATAAGATTGACCTTCATACACTACTTAAACTACCTTCTAAAGCACCACAAACTACTTGAAATATCTTCTAAAGCAGAGCAATTCACCATTGACTTTGATTCTTTGTGAAATGCTCAATAAAATTTGAACAAATAAAGCATAATAAAATAATACAAGTTGACGTTTTCAATTCTTGAAACTAAAGACAGGAAAAGTATGAACTTACCTTATGAGGAATTATCACCATGTTGGATGTTCCTAAGGTCATAATCATTAATGACCTACATGTAAGGTATTCTGATGAATGAAATGACTAAGATATGGAAGAAACCACTATCTCCTCAGATCACCTAAGCAGTTTACTAGACTACAAATTATATATGCAGCAGAATACTGGGTAGAAAAAGAAAATTATTGAAGGACCAAAAAGATAGTTCACGTAGCACAATCTGCCAGAGAAGCGGCCACAACAACATGGGCGAAGATGAAACAACCACAAAAAGCACACGAAATACACAACATCAACATGTGAATCTAAGTAGCCAAACTATCGAGAAAATAAATTGTCACCAAAGTGAAAAATAGATAGTATCGATTAACAAAGATTGTTATGCAATTTCTGCATATTTTTTCTTCTCTTTTTTTCCTTATAGAATATTCCAAAAGAATCATATGAAGATGCAAAATATAAGAGTTAAACATTGCGTTGAAGCTTCATTCAGATGTAAAACCTTACCTTGCTTTACTTTTCAGTCTTCAATTTTCTAAAATATCATGTCACGACCCGTTTAGTCGTTACCGTAATTTCAAAAGATTCACAACTTTGACACCCTGGACTTGTTCGGTTCGTTATGTATTCCCAGTGAACATCTAGCCAAACTGGACCCATCGTGGGAGTAGGAATTAAAATATCAAATTTCAGCCCTCGACCCGGCCAGACAGCCCCGCCGCTAAGACAAACACCATAGCTGGGCCATGCCCGCCACCCATTCCCGCCGAAGCAAAGGCGGGAAGGATGAAGAGACCGCTTCGGCGGCCTAGACGCCGCCGGCGCCGCTAGCGGCAGCGGACCGCCGGCCGCGCCCCGCCGCGGGTCGACCAAGCGAAAGCCCCACGACACTGACCTAATATTTCATTTCCCCAAAGTTACAGCCGCCACAGGGAGAATTTTCAGCCTAAGAGACTTAAATGCTTGGGAAGGTAACATCCTTTAATTCCCCATTTCATCTCTCATTAATTCTTCCTCCCTTGTTATATGATTTATGGTTATGGCAAGTCATTAAATAGAGATTTCTTCACATTTTCTAAAGGGCTAAATTAGATGAAAGAGGTATTCTTGACCTAGTGTATTGGTAACTCAATGATGGCTTATTTATTGAAAAACCTAGATTAATAACAAGTTCTAAGCCTAAATCCTTCTTTTTCCAAATGGGTTAACTTGTTAGGCTTTGATGATGAGGAATGTGAATTAGTGAGGTAAGTTTGACCTAGGTAAACCTTGATTTCTATAAAAGGAGGTTAAGTAGCATTAATTGAGAATCAAGATGTTATTTGAGAAATGATGATTTTACCCCTATGAACCCAAAATCCTAAATTGTTGCTTACTTGAAATTATCCATCGTTCCTAGACCTCTCGGACCTACAATTTCCTACAAAGATAGAAGATGGAGTCCAAGTGGATGTTCATGCATCTGTTCAGCCTTAAGGTAAGCTACGACTTCCCTCTCTTGGTAGACTCCGGTTAGACTATCATATACGCTTGTTAGATGAAGCGGAGAATGCATCTATAGGATTTTAGAGATTGGGATGGATATTTTAGATTGATAACGTATAAGAAATAGTGGTTATTATGTATTACTAATATAGTGGTAGATTTATGATGACCTTATGGTGAGACTTCGATTAGCAAGGCGTATGTTAGATGATATGGTTGGAGAATGAATGAAAGCCTTAGGGTATGAAGTTTGGGATGGATATTGCCATAGGTTTAGCCTTGTGTATGATTTAGGGCTAGCCACCCCATTGCGTTGTTGACTTATCTTGTTCTAATTACTTATTGGCTGGTTGCCACGTTGAGACATTGGATATTGGTGATTAGCGATCTGTCATGATAATGATATGGCGGTACTTGACTTTGATTTGATATTGCGATAAGAATTATGATTCCATTGTGGCGTATTGTGTAGCCTTATTAGTGATATTGCTTGTGTGCCATGTGTGGTATTGTTTGGGGTTGAATTGGTTGTTTGATATTACATTGCATCATATTCATACTCGTTCCCATGATTCATTGATATTGCATTGTTATGGTACTGAGGATGGAAAGTGAGGAGGAAATACAGATTCTATTGAAACACATTGTATATCGAGTCATCTCTGAGCTGTGTGCGGAATGACTGATATAAGGCGTATTGGTTGGAAGTAGTCATCTCTGGGCTGTTTGCGGAGTGACTGGTACATGGACTTCGCAGGTTCCCAATGGGTTGTGCCGCCGAGATTTGATGTTCCATCGGTCGGAGTATATGTGTACGGTGCATATGCATTGCATTCATGATTCATACATTATTGCATTAGATTGTACCTCTTGGTTTTTTGTGATATGGTTATGATATTATTGTGATATAAGGGTTGAGATTGGTTAAACTGATACTTGACACAATTGGGTTTAGATGCGTGATAAGGTTGTGATTTATGGATTCAGAGTTCATTGACCGAGACTTGGTATATATTACTATCGCATTTTGGTGTCTCTCTTATGTGCTTAGCATGATTGGATTTTTGCTTGGACTTGATATGGATTGTGTTGAGATTCTTGTATAAAAATAAATGGGGATGGGATACTGTAGTTATACTTGGGTCTTGGATGAATACTCTTGAACTTAGCACCATTGGGCTTAGTTGCTATAACCATAGGCTGTGATCTTGGATTGGGAAAGTGTGGTTCTAAATGACACTAATGACTTGCTAGGTTTAGGTGAGTGATGAATATTAGAACGTGGGGAATGGTAAAAATTAAGCAAATGGATTACTAGAAGAGCTAGAGCGTGAGTAAGGATAAATGTTAAGGAAATGGTTTAGTAACGGTGCGATAATATGATAGAAGTCTTTGTATTTGTTGGAACGAGTGGTAGGTTACATGTATAAGTGACTTAGGATGGTCTACTATGCTTATTTGTGGATTCTATTACCGTTAAGCTGTTCTAGCCATTGTTGGCCTATGATGCTTACCAGTACTAGTGTTGTACTGATACTACTTTTGCTACATCCCTCTCGGGGTGTAGAGTTGTGCAGGTTATTGGCTGTTTGGAGTTTCCGAGAGATGTGTGGTGCCTATCTTGAAGACCTCCATCATCTTATTCCTAGATGGAGGTTAAGTCTTTTATTTTTCATTATACATCGCCTTCAAATTAGTCGCTCTTGTACTAGTCTAGACCAGGTCATCGGAAATGATTCAGTGTATTCAAAAGTTATTTGTAAACACTTCCGCTTTATTTATACAAATGAGTTCACTTCCGCATTTTGTTTATGTTATAACTTGATGATTACTGAATCTTGTTCTATTATTGCAAATGACTTTGTTTTAGGTTAAGGGTTTGCCTACCAAGGTGGGAATGGCAGGTGCCCGCACGATCCTAAAATGGATCGTGACAAGTTTGTATTAGAATCTAGGTTACCGGTCTCACAAGTACAAGAGCAATCTCTAGTAGAGTCTCGTGGAATGGTACGAGACGTCCGTGCCCATCCACGGGAGGCTATAGGGCATTTAGAAAAATTTCCTCCTTTCTTTTTTATCGTCTTTGCTTCGGTCAAATTGGTATCTCGGTGTGTCCAATTGGTATCTAGGTGATTCTAATTGGTATCTTAACGTTATGTATATGTGGTGTGTTTGGACTGACCCTAGCTTGATAAGTTCCCGATGCGGTTCCTAGAATTGCTCAAGAAAGTGGGCATTGAAGATATGTTACTGCCAGTGGTGCCACTGAAGGGGCAGGTATACCGCGCCAGTGGTGCCGCTCCGGCCAATGGAGGACCGCTGGGGCGTTACCTTCAATTGTCATGAGTCGCGCCTGCGACAGTGTATCCACCTTAGCGGTAACGCTATTGCGGGAACTTATCCGCTGAAGCGGACCCTTCAATTCCTTCTCGACCGCTATAGCGCAGCATCTGCCGCTGAAGCGTGACTGCTGCAGCGAAGAATCGACCGCGGAAGCTGTGTACCTAAAGCCCCAAACCATTAGCCTTCCTTTTGTTATCCAACCTGTACAATTCCAATCAAACTCAAACAACATAGCTATTTCATGAAAACTAGTTGCATAAACAAAGCCCGGCTAGGGCGAAAAACCATCCAAAACTTATTACAAACCAAATTATCCAAAGACAAGAAAGGAATTGTCCAAAACATGGAACCAAAACCCAATTGTCCAAATGGATTACTAGAAGAGCTAGAGCGTGAATAAGGATAAATGTTAAGGAAGTGGTTTAGTAACGGTGCGATAATATGATAGAAGTCTTTGTATTTGTTGGAACGAGTGGTAGGTTACATGTATAAGTGACTTAGGATGGTCTACTATGCTTATTTGTGGATTCTATTACCGTTATGATGTTCTAACCATTGTTGGCTTATGATACTTACAAGTACTAGTGTTGTATTGATACTACTCTTGCTACATCCCTCTCGGGGTGTAGAGTTGTGTAGGTTATTGGCTGTTTGGAGTTTCCGGGAGATGTGTGGTGCCTATCTTGAAGACCTCCATCATCTTATTCCTAGATGGAGGTTAAGTCTTTTATTTTTCATTGTACATTGCCTTCAAATTAGTCGCTCTTGTACTAGTCTAGACCAGGTCATGGGAAATGAGTCAGTGTATTTAAAAGTTGTTTGTAAACACTTCCGCTTTATTTATACAAATGAGTTCACTTCTGCATTTTGTTTATGTTATAACTTGAGGATTACTGAATCTTGTTCTATTATTGCAAATGACTTTG
The DNA here is from genome assembly GCF_029784015.1 of Lycium ferocissimum. NCBI lineage: Eukaryota > Viridiplantae > Streptophyta > Magnoliopsida > Solanales > Solanaceae > Lycium > Lycium ferocissimum. Next base: position 5,442,240 of record NC_081345.1, on the reverse strand, counting down.
TTTTGGGTTAAGGGTTCACCTATCGAGGTGGGAATGGTAGGTGTCTGCGCGATCCTAAAATGTGTCGTGACACATCAGCCCTGCAAAGATTCCTCAAATTGCAATCACATCCACTAAAGTGCTAGTGGTGAGTTTTCCCAACATCTTTATTCCAAATGCATGAATAGAAAACAACACAAACACTCAACCTATTAGCAGAAATTTGAAAAATACCCCATAAAAATTGAATCTTGATCAAATTGTAAAAAAGAAAACTAACTTGCTGAACTTGAAATGAGAGAGCAACCCAGAAGCTAAATTACCAAAAAATAAATTTGGAAACTTCAAAATTCCTTAAAAAAAAAAAAAAAAAAAAAAAAACAAACAAACAAACACAAACAGTCAACCCATTAGAAAAAATTCTGAAAATAATCATAAAATTGAATCTTGAACAAACTGTAAAAAAGAAAACAACTTCCTATAATATGTATGACGAATTCTTAGCTACATCTGTTATATATCAACAGAATGTATGAAGCTTACTTGCCTCCGTCTGTTGCCCACTCCGGCTTCTCTCTTGCTCAGCACTTGGTTGTATTTGTTTTAGTGTGTTTTTTTTCTTTAAGAGGGGTGATTAATTATTTGGATTAAGGTAAAAGAGTTTTTAGGGAGACAATTTTGGAACTGATGAAAAACTTATACACGTTGTGGAGAAAGTGAAGGAATTGAATTAGGAGCACGTCGCACGTCCCTTTTTATCTCTATCTCATAAGAAAACTGTGTAACCCGTTTAAGATTATTTTTTTATTTTTGAATTATATGTAAATCAGTAGTTTTAAATTAGATATTTAAAAAAATATATATATATATAAATAAAATTGTGCCACTTGTCAACATTTAAACTCAAAAGAATATTTCAACTGAAGAATACTCTATCAACCACTGTTGATGTGGAATGATATTCCTCTTTTCTAAAATACAAACTAATTAGCCACTATAAACTCAATAACTGTAAAAATTTGATTTTTTTTTAAAAAAAGGTGGCAATTTTAAAGTAACTGTCAAAAAGAACCTTTTAAAAAAAAAACTGTATACTTTAAAGGCAAATAATAACTAATTATTAAAACCCTCACGTGAAATTATATATTGATATTTAATTATTTTAAAATTCAAAACAATAACTAATTAACTATTTTTTGTCCTAAATCTATCTTCTTTTTAATAATATATCGATATAGATTCGTCTGTACAAAACCGTCATAGGAGTACCGTTTGACTGCCTATAAGTATAACAATATTATTATAAAAAATTAAGAGTCCTAAACTAAAAAGAATATTCTAACGTGAATTTGCAATTTTTTTCAAGCTTCTAACTAAACACGTAGTTTTCTTTTACAAATTAGTATATTACATAATTCAGATAAGAAAAAATGTAATATATAAAATTTGTCTATTTTTGAAATTGTAAGTATTAGAAAATAATTGAATTGTTATTTTTCTAGTGTGGAATCTATTTTTAAAGGATCAAAAAGGAAAAAGAAATTTCATTAAGTAGTTTTGTGATAGTCATTACGCGTGTTAAGTATATTAATAAGTACAAAAACTGTAAAAATTACATAAATACTATAAAGAAATGGGAATTTTACACTGTATGCCAGTTATGGCAAAATATTTACCCGTTTTAGCCCATCTTTTTTTAATTACCCGCCATAGCCATTTTTTTTCCTCTTGCTTTTTTACTAGTCTTATATATTATTATACACTTTTATACAATGTTTATACATTGTCTACGTAGATGTATAAAGTTATATATTGTTGTATAATATTGTATACTAGTCTTATACATTATTATACAAGATGTATGCATTATCTACAGTAGGTGTATAAAGTTATATATTGTTGTATAAAGGTGAATATTCAAGTTGGGCCATGAAATGTTGGGCTGTAGGTTTGTAATTTAAAATATGGGCTATGAATATGTGATTTTGATCCATAAATTGTTTACAAGTGAAATTTTAACGTGAATTTGCAATTTTTTTCAAGCTTCTAACGAAACACGTGGTTTTCTTTTACAAATTAGTATATTACATAATTCAGATAAGAAAAAATGCAATACATAAAATTTGTTTATTTTTCAAATTGTAAGTATTAGAAAATAATTGAATTGTTATTTTTCTAGTGTGGAATCTATTTTTAAAGGATCAAAAAGGAAAAAGAAATTTCATTAAGGAGTTTTGTGATAGTCATTACGCGTGTTAAGTATATTAATAAGTACAAAAACTGTAAAAATTACATAAATACTATAATGAAATATGGTTGAGTCATGAAATAAAAATTAAAGAAAATTATGTGAATCTTGATCCTATTTAATTAAACGAATAACAATCTCTTATGTATTTCTTGTTCAAGTATTGCCTTGTCATGAAACCATAAATTCATATTTACTGATCATCTTTGTTTCTTAACTGCTATAGAGAATTGTATGCTTCGTGACTTGTATATGAAGACAATTAGAAGAATATTGGACCCTTAAATAAATATCGGTAGTATAATATTTTTAAGACTTCATCAAAACTATATGGACATGTTTGGATTATTCACATAGAATCATGTAAATATTAGAGCATTTACGTACAATTATGCCTAATAAAGTACATAAAGAATATGGCCTATTAATGTAAATATACAAGCTAATTAAGAGAACATAAAAAGGTAAAAACTTACCTAACATATGCTTTGGTTTGGATAACAATAAAAAAGTATTGGCTGAGCGAGAAGAAGAACAATCTATTGGCAAGACTCACAGTCGAACATAAGAAAAACTGATAAGTTGAGAGACAGTTCATAAATAGGTCACGAAATAAAATTTCGTTCGGCAAAAGTAGAAAATAAAAATTGCATTAAGATAAATAGGCCACACTTCGATTCCCTCGGATGGGGCTCCCCTGCAATGCCTCTTCCCTCAAGTTCCTCCAGTCCCCCTTTAGATTGGTGACACGTGTCACTTAGTAAATTTAATGACTAAGATTCATTCTTCCAAATATGACTCTATACACACTCCTGAATAGAATCAAACCCAATTTCCTTTCTTCCTCCACTCTCTTTCAATGAATGGCGATGGGAGAACTGACAATTGTAATACACACAGTACGAAGGATCATTCTTAATTTTCCTTTTGCATTCTTTTGGTGTAATCTTTAAAACTAATGAACTCTCCTCACGAAAAATTGGCAACTTTATGCCCGATAGCAGAAGATCATTAACAATTTGCCTATTGCTTCATTTGGTGTAATCTTCAAAATTAGCTCTAAGTAAATCCGGCTCAGCCATTATATATTTTTTATGTGTTAATATTAGCATTTAACATTCATATACGGTAGTTGGAGATTGGACATAGATTACCGGTTATGGACGGAGTTAAAGAGAACGGGAATTAAAGTGGAGCTTGTATTAATTAGCACTGTGCGGAAGGAAAAGCAAGACATGGAGGGCATTCATGGGAAGAAGATAAATGGGTTTAGTTCTGTGTTTTCCCATAGCCATTCATTGGTGAGAGAGGAGGAAGAAAGAAAATTGGGTTTGGTTCTATGTAGGAGTGTGTATAGAGTCATATTTGAAAAAATGAATTTTAGTCATTAATTTAATTAAGTGACACGTGTCACCAATCTAAAGGGGGACTGGAGGAACTTGGGAGAAGAGGCACTAGAGGGGAGCCGGTTCCGATTCCCTCAACAGATGTATGTAGAAATGGCCTCTGACGTGCAGCAAGACCAACTGGATCGTAAGGCCAAAAGTCTTTGTTGAGAGTTTGAATCATCGGGGCAATACAACTTTTTAACATGGAAGAATTGCTTTTAAAAGACACTTTCCATGGAAAACCCAAATAATGTCATAAACAAATTCGTTCTATAACTTGAAATCTATCTTTTAGGTAGTTTGAGTAAGGAAATCTAAGGATTTATATTAGGTAGTTCTAAATATTAGGACTTCAACACCTAGTCCAAATTAGAAAAGTTTTAATAGGTAACATTTTAGTTGATCTCAAAATCTTAATTATTTAATAACTAATTAAATGACTAGTTTGCATATTATAAAATATTTTTCTGCATTGCGCTTTATGCATGTACCCCATGTGCATAGTATCTTTAGAAATATAAAAAGTCGATCAAACCTATACAAGTAATTACAAAAGAAAAATGATTGTGATGATAATTAAATACGAGATTTTATCCTGCGTTATATAGGACTTTGAATTGAATGTTGCTTCAATTTTCTTTCAACTGGAATGCCACAAACATATACAGTCTACACAAAGCAGACAGAGAAAAATTACAAAGCAAAATGGAACTGTCAATTTTATGAAAATTCAAAGTAATAATTAAATTCTTCCGGCCATTCTAGAAAGAATAAATTATTATATTGGAATTCGGTTCCACCTTTAGTTTGATAGGCAATATGGTCTTACAATTTATGTTAAAATAAAAATTGAAGCTTAAAAATTTGCATTATTTAGCGTTTAACACTACAATTGTTGAAACAATATTTTCTTTCTCTGTAAATTGTAATATTTATGTTTACTACTATATTATTTTATTGAAAGTACAATGCAATCAAAATAAGGAATTTAAAACATAGGTTCATCTCAAAATAAATAGAATATGCATGACTTGTTTACATATAACTTATCCACTTAAAGAATGACCAGGATTTTCCGATATTACTTGCAACTTCCATTGACATATGAAATAAGAACAACTTACCTTTGAATTAAGTATTAATGGCTTCCAAGCACCTAAAATTTTCTATCCCTTATCAGTACGAAGAAGAAATAAAGAGATGCATGCAATAATTTATAACTATTAGTTCACCTTCCGTGAAAAACCCAAATAATGTCCTGCAGAGCGTAGGCTTGCCAAAAATAAGGTGCGTTTTTTACTTTTCCAGAAAATATTTGTCATGTTATTAGTGTTATTTTTTACTTTTTCAAAAAATATTTGTCAAAGTAAAAAAGGACTCCAAAAATAACGGTATGTTTTTAAAATTTTCAAAAAAAAAAATATGCGAGATATTATAAAGATAATTAAATAATAATTTGAGAAAAATAGTAATTGACATTTTTGTCTATTGTAGAGTTTTTTAATGGAGGGCAAAAAGTTCAATCAAATGTTCTAAAGCCCTTCGTGCTTTTTTAGGTAACTAACTTTTTTCCATTAATCACGTAATCAGAATTACAAAGCAAGCTAACTATCCACAGTTAAGTTATTCTCAAACTAAAACAGTAACCATTCTACCACCATCCAACTACCTTCCCCCTTTTCATATGTTATGATATGATAGCCACAATTGCACTAGTTCCTCAGCACCCAGTGGTGCTCTAACATTACAAGAATGAGCAATACTCCTAGTGAGTCTAGCAATATCAACAGACTTGTTGTCAAACACTCTCTGATTTCTCTCAAGTTAAATGGAGTGAACATGTAACACTTCATAAATCCGAGTTAGGTGTGGATGTGTAGAATGAGTATTAATATGATATTTTAGCTATATGAATCCCTTATAGATGAATTGGGGTTAAAGATATACGTTAGTGAAGCTCTTAGGAGTTCTTAAATTCATCTAAGTCTGAGGTGGTCCTCACTTATGCCTAGTTTTCGGGTAGTTATGTTAGGAATCTGAGAAAACTCAAAATATGAAAGTTGTAGGTTTTTGAAAAATACCTTTTCAACCATATATGATGGAGGTGTCAAACGGAGCTCTATTCTAGGAGTTATGCCCATTTTACTGAAACATCGTCAATGCAGTGTATTTTCTCGATTTTTATAAAAGCCTAACTTCATTATAACTCTTTCCGACTTCGTTTTGGGCGACTTTTTGAGATAAAACAACCATAGGGTTTTCTCAAAACATCTAAGGTAAGTTCTTGATGTGTAACGACCCATTTGGTCGTTATAGTTCTTTTGGCACTTTCGCCCGCTCCCGAGCATTGATTAGCTCCCTTTTGACTTGAGGGGACCGTTGACACGCTTCCCGAGGTGTCTAGACTGGATTCGGGTAACTTTAGTGAAAATATAGGCTTAAAAGTGAAAGTGGTTGACCCGAAGTTGACTTTTGGGCAAACGAACTTTTTTTCTGAATTCTGTCAATTCTGAGAGGTCCGGGTAGTCGTTTAGAACTTGTGTGTGCATTTGGTTCGGTTCCCAATGCATTCGGATGCATTTCGGGACATTGGATGGGAAGTGGGAATTAAGGCATCGGTGGTTGACTCGGTCAACGAGACCTCCGTTGGGAATTCCGAGGCTACAGGCGCGTTCATAGCGTATTTTTATGTGAGACTAGGTATCTGGTATGTGAGCAGATGGCCTCGAGAGTTAGTCGAAAAATCATATCGAAGGAAAATATTGGGCTAAGTTTCTGGTGTCTGGTGCCTGCTTTGGCGGCACCAACACCGCAGCAGCGGCACCAACACCGCAGCAGCGGCACCGCTGGGGCGGTAGCCCTGCCGCTGAAGCGGTCCTAACCATTTTGTCTTGACCCTGAAGCGGTTAGGTGGCCGCTGGGGCGGCGCCGCTGGGGCAGTCTAGGTACCGCTATAGCGGTAGCAGGCAATGACTGTTCATTAAATAAGTCTTAGACCCTCATTATTTCATATCTCGATATTAGGGGTTAGGAAAGCTGTTCTTGGAGACAAATTGAAGGAATTCTTGGAGGTAAAACCTTGTCTAATCCTTTACTTCTCTTTAATCACAATCATTTTAGATTTCCCCCTTCCTTTTCCAATCCCTTAGAAAGGGAATTTGAAGGAGGGTTTTGGGAGATTTTTCTCTAAGATTATACTTGATAAATTGATGATGTTAATGGTAAAATGTGATGAATCTAAGCTTAGTAAGCCCATATCTTCCACTTTTAACATTGGATTTCGGATTTGGAGAATTAGGGTTCATACCTAATTTGGGGTTTTTTACTAGAAATCAGATTTGGGGATAATTTTTGAGCTAAATCAACAATTAATGATTGGGTTATGATTACCTAGGATTCAATTTGGTATTTTACTCGCGAATTTCCCATTTTGCCATTGTGGGCCCGTTTCTCCAATTTTTAGGGTTAAAATGGACCTAATTGATGTCATAGCAATATTAATATCATTCTCCATGATTTCTAATTTAGAATTCGATTATTCTTAGACTACTTTGGTTCTGAGCTTCAGAGAAAGGGCAAGGCAATAGAGTGACTTGTTAGTGTTGCGGTTCGGGAGTCCAGATAGGTTATGGTTTACCTTTGGTGAGACTTCGTATAGCAAATCACATATTTATATTATAATGCCAGAGAAAACATGTGAACCTTCGGGTGTGGAGTTGGAATGGATATTGCCTTAGGTTGGGCTCGGATGTGTGTTGGGACTAGCCACCCCGTTATGCGTGTCGATTGTTCAATTGTGTTGGCTTGACACCATGTGTAGTTGGTAGATATAGAATTCTGCTAGTTGTCCTGATTTGGAATAGGATTGACATACCCGTTTTTGGTACTTGATATATTGTTGGCGTATCCATTGTTGGTACTTGAGTTATTAATATATGTTGGCATACCCACTATTGGTATTGTAATGTGATATGTTGTTGGCATAATCGTTGTGGTATTAGTGATATTGAATTCGATTGTTGGTGATTGACATATGCATTGCACGCATTCTCTCATATTTATCATGCATGGGCGATATCCGGTGATGATCCGGTATCGTTGATTGAGCAAAACTGATATTTAATAAACTCTTTTACTTGAGTGATTGTGAAAAAGGCCGATGTCCGAAGATCCATTCCGGAATCGTTGTTTATATGAAATTGACACTTGATAAACTCTTTTACTTGAGTGATTGTGAGGAGGCCGATGTCCGAGGTTCAATTCCGGAATCGTTGATTTGTGAAACTGATATTTGACAACTCTTTTGAGTGATTGTGAGGAGGCCGATGTCCGATGGTTATATTCGGGCATCGTTGTTGCATGGCCGATTTCGATGTTATTTCGGAATCGTTATTAGTGCATGGGCTTCGCGGGTCCCCCAAGGTGGTTCCGGTGAGACTCCCCCTGTGAGCAATTAGTCAGGGTCCCGTCTGTTTGTTTGGCAAAGATCCGGGACGAGCGACACTTAGACTTCGCGAATCACGCTAGGTTGTGCTACCGAGACGTCAATATTTCCGTCCGGAGTGCATATGTACACCTCATTTGCATAGCATGGCATGGCATCACATTCATACCATTATTGCATTGCATTGCATTATGACTTGAGTGAGATGTCGTGATGACTGTATTGTGATGATTGTGTTGTTGATGATTGGACTGTGATGATTCTATTGTGGTGTTTGTTTCAGGATTAGATATACTCAGACTTATTATATTGGGGTTAGATACTTACATAGGTGTTGACGGATACTCGGTCACGATTATATTGTTTCATGCGTGATTGGTTTACTTGTTTATCTGAGTTATGTTCTGAATTGTGTTAACTATGCTTAGTCGGCCTATGATGCCTATCGATCGTTGTTTGTCGACCGCACTGCTGTCGCATTCTTTTATGAATGCAGAGTATCAGGCCGGATCTACTTCTCTGACTCATGGCTGATCGACTCCTCAACTTCTACTTGAGTTTTCCAGGGTCAGCATGGTGTCCGCTGACCTCGAAGACTCTTTTATTGCTTATGTCTTACTTTTCACTCAAGACGTGATTTGAGACATTTTATGTATTATTATTCAGACCTTAGTATTCGGATTTAGATGCTCTTGTATGACCAGACTAGATACTGGGGTGGATTCATTTACTTCCACACTTATCTATATTATATCATATTGTGAGACTTACATCATTTTACTTCTTCCGTTATTATTTATTGACTGTGAATGTTGAGTTAAGGGTTCGCCTACCGAGGGGGAAGGGTAGGTGCCCACATGACCTAGGCTGAAATGGGTCATGACATGATAAATTCTCATCATTACAGCATCAATCTAACATTAAATTAACACTAGTTCATCCTTCAAAAAGAAGTTGAAGGAGACTTTGGGAAACTTCTTAAAGGTATGTTCTATGAATCTTACTAAGATTATTGAGAGGGATGGAACTAGTTTAAGGTATTAGAAACAATAACAATCCATGGGTGATTCATGGGGGATTCAAGAACATGTTTTTTGGCACAAAAACCCCTAGTTTTTCGGCACAAAAACCCCTAGTTTTTCAATAAGGGCAGGAACTCTTAGAATTTGGTTAAAGTTTTAATCTTTATCATCTAATTCAATTGTATAGCTATTGTCGTATCTCGGAGAATCCATTTGGTGGCGTTTTAGCGGGAATTGAGGCATGTCTCTTTTGAAAACCTTATTTGGACATATGTCTCTTTTAACAATCCTTTTTGACTATAAAGGTGATTGGTATGTCACTTTTGAAAACCGTCTTTTGAAGTATGTTTCTTTTTTAACGTGCTTTTCAACCTTTAACGATGGTTTGTTTGTCAAGGTTTGTATGCATGAGGGACAAGACCGCATTAAACCTTATGTATTATACTATATATATGTACTTGTGATTTTCCCTATCAAGGGATTACATCGAATTATAAAACGTTGAATTTTGAACATGATTTACCTCTATAAGGGATGATTTAACTTGATTTTGAAAGTGATGATTTTCAAACTGTTTTGTCCCTACTATAGGATGGTCCAATTGATTTCTAAAGTGATAATCCTTAAACGTGATTTTCCCCTATTATGGGATGATTGAACTTAGTTTCTAAACAGATTAATGACTTGATATACCCTATTAACGAGATGATGAATATAATTCATAATGAACAATTTGACTATCATGTTGTGACTTGTGATTCGGCTTGCATGCCATTATTTGAGATTCAGCTTCCATGTCATGATTTGAGATTCGACTTCCATGCCATGATCTGTGATTCGGTTGATATGTCATAGTTTATATTGTTGTGTTTGGCATTCCTCCTGGAATGGTAGTCACTATGGTTTCTAATGGGGTTTGTCTAACCATTCGGGAGGAAGACTGGCCATCGAGGGTTCATACCCCAGACGTGGTTTTGCCTAGCTATTCAGGAGGAAGGATAGCCATCGAGGGTTCATAACACCGATTTGGTTTTGCCTAGCCACTCAAGAGGAAGAGTGGCCATCGAGGGTTCATAACCCCAATATGGTTTTGCCTAGCTATTTGGGAGGAAAGATAGCCATCGAGGGTTCATAACCCCGATGTGGTTTTGCCTAGCCATTCAGGAGGAAGAGTGGTCATCAAGGGTTCATAACCCCGATGTGGTTTTGCCTAGCTATTAGGGAGGAAGGATAGCCATCGAGGGTAACAAACCCTGATGTGGTGCTTCTATGCGGTTTTGAGGAACCTTAAGTGGTCATCCCTTCATTATATTGATTCAGGCCTATATTGGCATGTGTGATATTTTGGTTGCTTGTGAGTGACTTGTTGATGATCTTGGGTTCATGAGTGAGAAGACTTAACGTGATAAACAGTGCAATAAGTCGAAATTGATGTATTCCTGTGGTATTGGCTTTTGTTGGTGATTTTATCGAGGTTACTAGCTTACTCTATCTTTGGATTTCGAACTGTTTGAAAGAACATAAGGTTACGAGAATGACTTACATATTCAAAGTGATTATTTCTTTATCAGTCTCTTATATTGGATATTCATGAGATGTTATCATTTTTTTTGAACTATTTCTTAATACTGTTCAATTATACTTATGACTCATATATTTTGCTATTAACTATTGTCCCGGAGACACTAACTGAGTACCTAGTACTCAGGCATACCATTGTTTTTTTTTTTTTTTATGGTATGTTAGGTATCGAAGAAGAGCATGTTCATGATACGCGTACGGAGTAGGAGAACTTGCTGCTTTCCAAACTTAATGGTGAGCCCATACCCTTGTTCATGGGACACCCCATCTATCTAGTTTTATTGGTTTAGTTTCCCAGCTGTGTCCCAATGTGTTAGACTCTGTTTATGTTTCTTAAAAGCTCTATAATTAGACGTTGTGTCGAGGGTAGATGTTGAAAGTCTCGTACGATTTGTTGAGGCGTTTGCCATGTTTTATGACATCTTATTTCTATTAAACTGTTGCTGATTTTTTTTATAAGTATGAGTAGGCTTTCAGTTAGCCATAAATGACTATTTTAAATAAATGTTAAAAGACTATTGAAAGAGAATAGATGTTTATTGATTTTGTAAGGTGCTTCCGATATTGTTCACAGCATCGGATGCCTGTTGCGTCCAGGGTGGGTTTTGGGGCGTGACAGAATAGCTTCAGCATGTACCATCTTGAATATTAGAGTTCTCTGAGTCTTCCCTTTTGCACTCATAATTACCCATTATAGATGAGAATCCCAATTACCACCAATAAACAACTCTCAATTGCATCCAGGCTAGAATTCTATCCCACAACTCTCTAATGAAAAGGCAATGCAAAAACAGATGATCTCTTATTTCTGGGACCTGTTGACAGAATACACAAAGGGGATCAACATTGATAACCCACTTTAGCAGCGTGTACTTTGTGAGTAGCTTAGCTTGTACCTATAGCTGCATGGTAAATACAGCCTTTGGTCTAGCAGAATTGCCAAACGTTAAACATTTCCAAGGCACTCTGCTCCTATCATCTGCCAACTTTAGGTAGATTTGTTTGATCATGCCTTCTTTGTTTCCACACCATATTCTGCCCTTGCCACATTTTCCTAGCTTCCAAAATTTTCCTAATCATCCAGGAGGCCTGAGCTGGAATATTCATGTCCTGTACTTGCTGGTCCTTTATGTAATAAGTGTGGATCTATTTGATCCACATCTTATCCTCCTTATGAGTGAGGTCCCAGGAAGTTTTGGCTATAGCAACCCTATTCCAAAGCTTCAAGTTGATAATATTCATTCCACCAGCTAATTTAGGTAACCACACTTTTTCCCAAGCAACTGGTGCTTTCTTGGTGATGGTGTTTGCCCCAGACCACACATAACTCCTATAAAAGGCTTCAATGGTCTTTACTACTTTAAAAGGGAGCAAGAACAACTGTGAACAGTAGGGTTGTATGCCAAAGAGTACTATTTGCACCAACTGAGTCCTTTCTACATAGGATAATTTCTTTGCAGTCCGGGAAGAGATTCTCTTAACAATTTTATCTATGAGTGGTTGCCATTGCATTATTCTTAACTTCTGTGGGCATAAAGCCACGTGTGAAGTTTTGATGATTGAAAAAATGAACAAAATCCTATGAACAAGTTTAGAGACAGGTGGGAAAAGCAAAAAGTACAGGGTGAATAGAACAGGTCCACATACATGTTCTCACAGATATAGATGTAGACATAATAAAGGAGATGAAGATGACTCAATCACATAGAAGTTCATTGAAGAATAGATCATGCATGAAAATAGGTTCTATCACAAAAAGTCATCAGGTGTAGTTGATGAATGAATCAGGTGAGAGTTTCAGAAAAAACATATGAACCAGGTCTGCAAACATATTTCAACATAGAGCAAGAACATGATCAGAGTCACAGAGCTAGACAAGGAAAAAGACATGATTTATTCTAGCAATGAATAAATCTAAATGAATATAATACAGACACAGAACAAAGAGCATGATGCTTTGAAACAGGTCTGTCAACATGTTCCATCCGCCATCACAAAAGCATGCTGAAGATAGAGTCAGAGGAAGGAACGAGAAGCGGATGATGAGACAGGTTTGTGAATATGTTCCATCTCAGACAGTGCAGAGATTCAGAGACGGATGAACCAGGTGGACGAAACAGGTTCGTGAACTTGTTCCAATGCAAGTCCTACAACAACTAGGATTTACAATTTTATGGTGAAGACTTGGCGGTCAAGATTATAGGATTCTTTACCAAAATTAAACAAGGTTCTTCAGACTCCTGCAAAGACAATGAAGTCGATTCAAAAGGAAAGAATCTTAATTCAACACAAACCCATTATATCTCATGGGCCTACTCGAAGAAGGTTATGTGTTTGCCGACTTACTGTGCACTCAATGCTATATATATCCAAGTCTTACCAAGAAGATGGTTTGCGCACCCACAAAGAGAGATTTCAGAATATTAAGCGATCAATGAAGATATCAAGAATATTCAGAATCTAGGCGTGTGTCCCTATTACGAGAAGACGATTGATACAGTTATCAAATAGCGAGTATATTTTACAATTCTTGAGTCTAGAAAACTTTTATAAGGTTGTTTATCGAGTTGTATCTTTATCTGATTTATTAGAAGCATTACAGTTAGATAAAATATGTTTTAAATTCAACTTCAAGTTGGAGGTCAACTTGAAGGTTGCTTGCTAGTCAGAGGTTGATTAGTAAGATAGAGATTAGAGGTTAGTTCCTAGGTTGTAGAGTTTGTAATTTAAATTTGCAGAGGCTCACCATTGTAGTGGAGTTTGTGAAAAATCCTACAGAGGTGTCGGTCGTGGTTTGTATCACTTTTGTAAGCTGGGTGGTTTTCATATAAAATTCTTATATTCTTTACTTACCTGCTGTTTTTATTCTACAAGACGCTAGCATAGAACAAGTAGAGTAGCGTGTTCCATCCTATAGATGAAAATTAGATATCGCCTAGGATAGGAAGTAGGTCATGCAACCCAACAACTTCTTTGTGGACAAGGGTACTCCCAAGTACTTGAAGGGAAGTTCACCAGTAGCATACCCTAGTTCTTTGAATGAAGATATCATTGTCCTTTTGTATCACTCTTCCAAAGTAAGCACAACTTTTATCAAATTTGCTTTAAGTCCATAGGCAGATGATACTTGGCTGAAACATTCATTCATGGCTTTAACAGATTCAATATCCCCTATAGAAAGCATGAGAAGGTCATAAAAAAAACATAAGTGTGTAATGTTGAGCTTGGCACACTCTGGATGAAACTTAAATTTCTTGTTTTGCTTCAGACCTCCCAAAATCCTACTCAGGTACTCCGTGGCTATAACAAATAGGAATAGAGAGATTGGATCTCCTCGTCTTAGACCTCTTGCAGTATTAAAAGATTCTGTATACTCCCCATGCACTAAACTGGAGAAGTTGATTACCTGAGCACACTTCATGGCCCAATCAATCAACTTCATAGGGAATACCAGCTCTTCTATCAGTTGCATTAGACATATCCACTCTATCTTTGTGATGAATTTTTGGAGATCAATCTTCAGCATACACCTTGTGGATACATTCTTTCTACTGTAAGCTTGAACTAACTCATAGGCTAGAATGATGTTGTCTGCTATTTTCCTCCCTGGTATGAAACCAGCTTGGGCTTCATCAATGACACAGGATATTACTTTTTGTAATCTACCTGCTAGAACCTTAGAAATGAGTTTGTACATCGCAATGCAACATGCTATTGGCTTGTATTCCTTCACATTAATTATATGGGAAATTTTGGGAGCTAATGTGATAGCAGTGTAGTTAAGTGGCTTATGCATACTACATGTTAGGAAGAATTCTTGGATAGCATTGACAATACCCCTTTTAATTACTAGCAAAGTACTCTTGAAAAATGTAGCGCTGAAACCATCCACACCAGGTGCTTTGTCAAAGCCAATTGCTTGGACTCCTTCAAGAATTTCAGCTTCAGTAACATCTTCACACAAAGCCAGTTGTTCATGTGTAAGTTTTGGTCCATGGCTCATAACTTGCTTATTCACAGCTGGCAAAGAAGTGAATAATCTCCTTCTTAATCTCCTCAGGCTCTACTAATTTATCACCATTTAGGGATGTCAATTCAAGTATTTATTTCCTTTGGGTTGTCTCTTTCAAAACTGAGGAAAAATACTTAGTATTAAAGTCACCCAACTTGATCCAGTCCACTCTAGCTTTTTGTTGTATTACAGTTTCTTCAATTAGATCCCACTTTTCCAGATCTAACAAAATTTGTTTCTCCTTCATAATAAGTTGATTGGACCAGTCTGTTTTGAGTAACTCTTGTGTTGCTTTAAGTTCACATTTACACAATTCAATCTTCTGAGTGATATTCTGGAACTTTTCTCTGTTAAGTCTTCTAAACTCAGGCCTCAGTGCTTTAAGATCACTTCAGACTTACTTCATATGACCACCAATCCTTCATTCCTTCTATCCATGCGTTACAATAGGTATGAACTAGCTGTGTCCAGCTATATATTGAAAAACTTGAATGGTACTTTAAGTTCCATAAGACTGATTTAATGGTCAGCAACATGGGTGAGTGACCGAGACATTTAGGAGGCCATACTCAGTGCCAATATGCCCCCATTTGCTCATCCATTCCTCATTACCAAAAATCCTATCAATTCTATAATAAATGTTGTTAGAATCTTATTGTTTCATGTGTAAAATTCTCCTTTCCATGGTAACTCTGTGAGGGTGGACTCCTGATCCTTAGTCTCAGCATAGGACACAGGATTTCCAAATAACCTATCTTGTGGTGACATTACAACATTGAAGTCTCCTCCCAATAATTGAGGCATAGTGATCCCAGTAGCTAGGTATTGCAGGACATTACATAAGGTCCTTCTTTGTTCCACAGTATTAAACATATAGATGAAAGTAAGCATATGCTCCATCCTATCTAACTTGGCACTCCTGATTAATATCACATCTAAAACTCTATCATCCCATAGCACCTACACTCTCCCATTCATTGCATCTTTATAATTATTAAGTGACAACCAGCCCAGGGCAATATGTTGTATGATTTTAGTAGCTTTATGTTCTTTCACCCTTGTCTCCACTAGACCTGCCAATTCTGTATGCCTAGTTTTGAGATAATTCTTTAGTTTCTTCTGTTTATACCACCTATTAGCCCCCCTCACATTCCACAGTACCCAATTTATTGAGAAGTAGACGGCCCACTTTTACAAGTGGGCAGAGGTTTACTAGGCATATTCTCACCTATTTGCAAAGCATCAAAAGCATTCCTAATGGGGGTGGATCTTAGCTCTGGAAACTCCTCCAGGCTAAGTCTTGTTTCCATTACTTGAGCTTTTCACTTGATAGTTGCGCCTCTTCATATTGTTGCTCATGAATAGAACTCCTCTGTGTTTGTTGTATCTCTACTGATGTATCATTCCACTACCCTCATGTGTAGAATCCACCACTGGTGTTCCATTGGTTCTCTATTGACTGGTGATCCCCTCAACTATGGCAGATATTGTACTAGTCTTTGCATTGTTCACAAACATTCCCCGCAGCAAGAGGTATCGGGAGTAACTACGTATGACATGACTCTTGGATTGCCCAGTGTTTATTTTAACTTTTATGTGGTCTTCTTCTTCTCTTTGGTTTTTCAAATTGAGGCTCTGCCACCTGAGGTGCTTCTTATGGTGCTTGTCTCATTGGTGGCTCATAGACAACTGGTCCGCAAACATGACAATTTTCAGACAAGTACTACAGAATTCAGGTTTCCAATCAAAACACACCTCCTGCTGGAATTGTTCCCCATTTGGATCATGAAATGTACTTAATCTTGTAGGGGCTTAGTCACATTTACTTCTATCAATATTCTAGCAAACGATACTCTTGTTTATTGTGCAGTGCACTCATCAGCATAAATATGCCGGCCAATTGTAGAATTACTTCTCCAAGAACTCATTGGCAAGTTGGGAAAGCTGGCACAAAGTGATATTTGAGCGAGGAATTCCCGTTGAAATCAAAATATACAGACCATTGCTTCAAAATAATTGGTCTATTGTTTATGGTATGAGGTCCAGAGTACAAAACTTCCTGCATATCCTTCATGCTTAAATTTTTTGTTATAGTATCCATCCTCATGCAGGTACAGGTCAGGTCGGCCAATATCACCCCAATTCATATCAATATACCTGTTACACCTCGGCAATTTCATGTCGTTGCGTTGTGAATAGACTAATGTTAGTTAAGTTGGACACGAGACCTTCATGACTACAAGAGGGTGATTGGCAGCCTTAACGTACACACGATAAGATTTTTAAGTCATAGGACTTGGTGAAACTAGGTTCGTCAAAGGAAGTGGAGTATAAGTTATGTTTGGGGAGGATTTCATGGGTGTTGAAGTAATGAATATTTAGTAAGGTCTTGAGGACGAGTTATAATGTCCGTTAGATCGTTAAGGAAGTGTTACACAAGTACCAAAAAGGTTCCCCATGGATTCGGGACCAAACGAAGCGACGAGAACGAATTCGAAAAAATTGGGGATTATACGGTCATATATACGGACCATATATTTTATATGGCCCGTATACCTGACCGTAGAACCCTTCCGATTGAAGGGTGATTTTCCTGAGAAAACATACGGTCCAATATACGGACCGTATAAATTGTACGGTCCGTATAAGTGGGACCGTATATTTCGGGCTCAGTCCGAGTTCAATTTTTATATAGGCACGGTTTCCTCTTATTTTTCTCACTTCTCACTTCTCCAACCTTCCTAAAACCTCTAGAAACCTCTCCACATCACACTAACACATATTCAAGAGAGAAATCAAGGATCAAACATCAAAAGTTGGTAGAATCAAGGGTGTGAATGCTTCCTAAGGGTTGATAGAAGTTGAGAATCTCTTTGGTATTGAAGTGGAGTTCTTCTCAAGTGGAGTATTCTCATCCAAAGACCATCGCTACATAATCAAAGGTGAGTTTTACGATTATTTCATGTTAATGATGGTGTTGAATGGTTTAAGAACTTGAATTAGAAACAAGCATGGAATATGAGCTTAAGTATGCAAATAATGGTATGTTTTTTTGAAAGGTAGTTGAGTTATGATTCATGGTATAATATGAGTATAATCTTTTCATGAATGGTACTAATGATGTTGAGGAAGTATTATGTGAATGATAAGCATGATGTTGTATTGTAGTTGTGGTTATGGAGGATCTTGGGGGTGAATTTGGAATTTGAATAACATCTAGCCAAGGGAATTTATGTTTTATGATATTACGGGCGTTGCTATGATGTTTGGGAGCTGTTTTATTATTTGAGGGAAAGTTGTTGAAACAAACGAAATGCAGCCCAATTTTGTTAGCCTTATTCGCTTGAGTTCAGGCTTAAGTATACCTTCAACAATCTAACCTTCGTACGAACTCCTTTGTATATAGAATTGTAAGCCGGAAGGAGAGCTCTTAGTCGACATCGTTAAGGAGATACAAAGGTATGTAAGGACAGTCCCTTTCTTTCTAAGGCATGACTCTTGTTTTGTGATTCTTTTCTATACTTCCATGACCTTCTTATATCCCTAAGAATCGAAGTTAAAGATCTTTGAGAGTTTCTTTGCGAGACATGTTCCATGACAGTGATGATGATAAAGATGTGTTCATGAAGTCGATATCACTATGTTTATGATTCGATTGACGCTATTCTTCATTGTGGTCTCACCTCATGATGTTAGTTCCTTCAAGATGAGACATGGCGATCATGATTATTCCATAATATAATCGGAGGTTACCGACCTTACGTCACTCCGATAACATTGTAGCTTTTACTTGGGCTCTCATGTATGCTACGTATATTATATGTGTATATGATATGTATATGATATGTATATGTTTATAGGGGACATGGGGAAAGGTGAGACGCTATAGACGCATAGCCACCTGATCAGCTGGTGTCTTATGATATCATCCCGGACGCGGGATGCCCGGACGCGGGATATATGGGTAATGGATCGGGCCGTTTGTTCCGCGGAAATATATTGATATATGATGATATATGGATCGAGCTACACGTTCCGCAGCAATATATGATATGGTAGTATTTTTACGAGCTTGTATGCATGACTCCGCCTTAAGAGGCAAGCAGTCACCGGTAATATTCTTATCATTATTTTATCTTCCTGTTTCCTTGTTAATTTATGATGCATGCCTTACATACTCAGTACATTGCTCAGACCGCGTCCATTTTTTCGGGATCTTGTGTTCATGCCCACAGTAGACAAAAGACGACCCGGCTTTCCTAAGAGCCGGATCGACTTGCACAGGATCACTTCCATAGACCGGATGTGCCGTTTCTGAAATATTCTTTTGTGTATATACTTGGACATGGCGGGGTCCTGTCCCGTCTTCATGACTCCAGTACTTCAGTTAGAGGCTCGTAGATACTCATGTGTGGGTAGTGGATGTTATGTGAACCTCATTGTATATTCTGTATATTATTCTTCTGCTGCCGCGAGCGCTTATGTATATATATGTGTACATGCTTTATGGAGCTTATATGTGTACAGGTTAAGACGATAGTAGTATGAGGTGTGGTGCTCGGTAGTCAGCTCCGGGTGCCCGTCATGGCCCACTAGGCGGGTGGTGACAAAAGTGGTATCAGAGCAGTTCGTCCTAGGGTGTGTCTACGAGCCGTGTCCATTAGAGTCTTGTTTATGGGTGTGAAACGCGCCACACTTATAAACAAGAGGCTGCGAGGCATTTAGGAATAATGACCGTCTTTCTTCTCGTAGATCGTGCGATAGAGCCATAATGTAAGATTTCCTTTATTTTAATTGTGCGTTATGATTGCCGATGCCGCGAAAAAGCATCCGCGCAATATTAAATGCACGGGAAAGGCACCGGCTCGAGAACCTCCCGGTGAGTTGGGCCGGGACATAGCGAGGCTCGTAGTGCTGCCCCTCGCATGCCACTCCCACTCTTATCCCCCGCGAGCGACAGGGAGCGTGAGGGCCCCGCCTCACTCTCACGTCGCTCCAAATCGACTTGGCGAGATGCCGTTCCGATGCTAACTCGGTTAGTTACCGCGCGAGCTCGCCGGCGAGTGCAAAAGTCCAAGTGATAGGGCGACTGGTGCCGAGCTCGCAAATTTCATGAGTTTAAATCCTCCAGAATTTTTCGGATCAAAATCGGATGAAGACCCGCAGGGCTTTAATGATGAGGTATTGAGGACGTTGAGAATTATTCATGCTTCTGATACCGAGTCCGTGGAGTTGGCTTCGTATAGACTCGGACGTAGGTCATTTTATGGTATAATAATTGGATTTCTTCAGAGGAAAACGCACCTCCCCCAAAATGGCAAGAGTTTGTGGATGCTTTTATTCGGCATTATTTGCCACCTAAGGTTCGGCTGTGCTCGCGCCGATAGATTCTCGAATCTTAAGCAAGGGAATATGAGTGTGGGAATATAGTCTCCCGGTTTAATTCATTGGCTAGATATGCTCCGCCATGGTAGCAGACATGGGAGACAGATGCACATCGATTTGTGAGGCTTAGGCCACACTTATTTAAAGACTATTTGAGAACACGTCTTCGCTATGGAAGGGATGGACACATTCGCGTATTCAAGCGCATGCCCAAAACCTGGAGGAGCAACAACAACCGCATAGGGGAGAGCGAGATGTGGATAGGGGACACGGTAAAAGGACTAAATTAGCGGGTGATAGAAGTGAGTACAGAGGAGGCCAGGGGCAGCAATATTCTAGATATTCAGGCCAGTCTGCATTTAGTGTACCTTCTCGGTTTGTGCCATACGAAAGTTGATCGCACTTGCATTCTGGCCGAGTCGGGGTTCGGGAGCTTCGGTGTTCCGGCATCGTGGTGATTTTAGCCGAGGAGGAGACCGCGGCATCACGGTGTGGTTAATGCGGTAAGTTACATTCGGGTCGTTGTCACCGAGGCTCGGATGTTTGTACTGTGGTCGAGTTGGCGTCACATGATGCGGATTGTCCCGAGGAGCGTCCGAGACGAGGCCCGGCCTACGGGTTGTTCACAAGAGGTTCTTCGTCGTACCGCGCGCCTGCAGGGCGGTGCTTCGGCGGGCCGTGGCGTAGGCGGAGGAGGGGCTTCCCTGGCCCCCGATCAGACGGCGCATGTGGGACGACGTGATCCGGAGACCTCTCCCAACGTTGTGGACAGTATATTGATGATATTCTTATGATGTTTATGCATTAATTGATCGGGCTCTACCTTGTCATATTACTCTTACATCGTCAGTCGTATCGGGATAAAACCCGAGTTTAGAATCTCAACCTTTTTGAAGTGTCCACTCCTTGGTGATCGACATTAGCCGACAAGTGTATAGAGATCGTAAAATTGTAGTGTGTGCCGGCAATCAGAATCGATTTAATTGAATTGGAAAAGTTGGATTTCGACTTCGTTATGGGCATGTAATGGGCAAGTTGTTTCCTTGCTATGCAAATGTAGATTGCAGGGCCAAGGTGGTCCGGTTTCAATTTCCCAGAGGACCAGTTTTAGAGTGGAAGGGTAACACTGCATCTCCAAGAGGCAGGTTTATTTCCTACCTCAAGGCAAGGAAGATGATTGCCAAGGGCTATATTTATCATTTAGTTCGAGTTCATGACACGGAAGCAAAATCGTCGACTCTTCAATCTGCTCTGGTAGTAAATGTCACACCCTAATTTTCGTTAGGGCGTGATGGGCACCCGACCCTTACCTAGGGCCGAGCGAACCTCCGACTCTCGTGGCACTCATAATCATGTTGAGCCCTCATAGCATAACATGAGTACATATTGAAAACTTTTCGGGAACAAACTCGCTTTTCATCCTTTTCAAATTAAGTAAGACACAGCGATCGTATAAGACTCGTAGAATAATGCATCACAAGACACCGGCTTATGGAGCCGCTTACAAAACTGACATACTACATACACGACACTGTCTGTAAAGTCTCTATCATGGAACATGAAACCATATCATAATGCTCTGACTCGGCAGCACTCCGGAGAAAATGGAGCTCGCGATTTATTTTGCCGGAACATCATCGCTAATATCTTCTTGACTCAATGCGGGTGTACTGCGCGGCATGAACACGGCGTCCACAAGAAGTGACGGTACGAGCAATGTCCGAGTATGTAAGGCATGAGTAAAGCATTTCGTATGATACAAAGCATGAGTAGTAACAAGACGAAAACATAGGGCATTTCATGAGATAAAGAGTAACTGCACATCTGAAAGGGGTTTTTTAGGCGGAACCGTACGTTTAGCCCGATCCATATATATATATATTATATTGTCAAGGGACGTGCGGCCCCGATCCATATATATATATATATATATATATATTTATGCGCGCGCGGAACGTGAAAACATCCATATATATATATAATAAAAGTTATAACCCGTACATCCGAGTGTCTTTTAGGCGGAACCATGCGCGCGAGTGCGCGCGGAACGTGCGGCTCGATCCATATATATATATTATGTTAGCACGGTGAACGTGCACCCCGATCCATATATAGATATATTATATTGCGGAATGCAGCCCGATCCATATAATATATTAACGCGGAACGTGCGACCCGATCCATAACCACATATCTCGTCCGGGCCGTCCGCGTCGGACGTATCATGTCATATTATGCCAACCGATCGGTGGTTACGCGTATATAACGCTCTCGCCCTTTCCCATATTCCCTATATATACATATACATATACATATATCATATTCATATATCATATAAGTAGCATGCATGAGAGCCCAAAGAAAGTCATATATCTATCGGAGTGATGTAAGGTCGGTAACCTCCGATCGTTGTAACACCCCGTAAACTTGAACTAGGTGTGAATATATAAAAATCTAGTATTAAGATGATATTTTATCTATATGAATCCATTCTTGGTGAATTCGGGTGGAGGATGGTCGTTTTGAAGTCAAACCAATTAGTGAAGTTCTTAAGGCCTCTTAAATTCGCCAAGTTTTGGTAGGTCTGTATTCTGGGCGATTTTCATGAAAATGTGTTGTGAATTTGGAAACACTTCCTCAATGAAAGTTGTATATCTTTGAAATAGCTTTCCAACGGTAGGTCGCCCAGCCCAAACGGAGTTACGTACAGAAGTTATGTCCATTTTACCGAACACCGTGCAGAACCGACACACGCGCCTTTTTCAGGCGCGTGTTGGGTGGCGATGGCCCGCATCGCGGGCCAATCGCGCAAGTCTGAGTATTGAACTGCAGAACATCGCTATATTCCCGCATCGCGACCCATCGCGTAACGGGTCGGATTTAGGTCAAAATCGGTTTACGCGTTTTCAGGCTTATATTTAAGGTTTGGGGTTTATTTCCCCAAAGACCCATTCACGAAAATTTACCCTAAAGTCAATAAGAACAAGTCCCAAGCCTCAAGAACCCTAAAAGGGTTGCAACATAATTCTTTCCAAAGTGATTCAAGCTAGGGTTTGGGTGTTCTTCATTAGAAAAGTGATTTGTTAAACTATGTTTAACAAATTAAGGTATGTCTCCCTTTTAAAAACCTTATTTTGAATTGATGTCTCCCTTTTAAAAAATCTTATTGTGATTTGTATGTCTCTTTAAAAAAATAAAATCCTTTTTGAATATAAAGGTAATTGATATGTCTCTTTTGCAAACTCTCTTGAAAGATTGATCTTTATAAAAGCATGTGTTGAATGATATGATGAATTGGTTTCACACTCTCGAAATTTATTACATGTTTCGATTAATGGTTAATGTGCGTGAGGGGACAAGCCCACATTAAATCTAGATTGTAACAAACCCTATATATGTATGTGATATTATGAATCATTTTCTATAAGAGATGATCATGATGATGCAAGTTATTTTTGGTATTGATGATTTTACAAAGGAACTATGATAAAGTAATTATCTATGATATTATGGATTTTCGTAATGGCATAATGAACTTTAATGCTATTTGATGGTGTGATCATTGATCTGAGACAAATTGTGTGAATCGGCTTCTATGCTATGAATTTGGTTGTTGTGTTTGGCCTAGCTACTAGGGATGAAGGGTAAGCCACTATGGATCCTAGTGTGGTAATTGCCTAGCCGTTCGGGAGGAAGAGTTGGCCCCTTCTGCAAGTTGCCACCCGGTGTGTGATTCAAGCCTAGCTATTCGGGGGAAAGGATAGCCACACTCGCTACCACAATACTCGGGGTGATGTACGCCTAGCTATTCGGGAGGAAGGATAGCCACCGCGTACTCACATAGGGGTCCCAGGTGATTTATGCCTAGCTATTCGGGATGTATAAGGATATCGCGTGCTACCAATAGTCCGGTGTGATGTATGCCTAGCTGTTCGGGAGGAAGGATAGCCACCGCGTACTACATAGTCCGTGTGATTTATGCCTAGCTATTCGGGAGGAAGGATAAAATACCCCGTACTACATAGTCCGGTGTGATTTATGCCTAGCTATTCGATAAGAAGCCAATTACAGTATCATATACCGGTGTGATTTATGCCTAGCTATTCTATGAAGGATAGCCACCGCGTACTGCTAGGTCGTGCGATGTATGCCTAGCTATTCCTGAGGAAGTGATAGCCACCGCGTAATACATAGTCCCATGGGGTTTATGCCTAGCTATTCGTGTTTAAAGGATAGCCACCGCGTACCATACATACAAACTGCAAGATTTATGCCCAGCTATTCGGGAGGGAAGGGGGTTATATCCCGTATTTGGAACGTTTTGGGGCGATTCGGTCAAATATGATAAGTTGGGGGTTTAAAACCAAAACGGGTCGAAGTCGGGGGCGTGTGACCTTCGATTTTGTCGTGTGACCTTGGTGTATGACGTTATTGGTAGGGAAAAATCAAAAAACTTTTTGGGCCCCAAAAATGGAATTTGGGGGAAATTGCTAATTATTGAAAGAAAGAGAGGGAGAAATACGTGGCCGGGGACCTTTGGAGTGGGCCCAGGCCCCATGGTTTGCCATTATTTGTAATAAAGGAATGACTTTTTGGGACCATTATATCATCTTTTCCCTTGCTTAAAAAACAAGAAGATTAAGAGCAAAAATAACCTTCCATTCGGCCCCAAAAAAAAAAAAAGTGAGTCCCGATTTTTGCCCCAAAAAAAATTTTTCCTTAAGCAAATCTACTAATTCCAAGGGGTTTTTGTGCTTTAT